>NW_007726396.1:747578-749025 GCF_000696425.1 Galeopterus variegatus | reverse complement strand
ACAGTCATTGAACCCATCCTGTGGGTGGATGCCAGAGTAGTACTGGAAATACAGCCTCTGATCTTAAAGGACTCCATTTAACTAACACGAAAAAAGGAATTGAATAACTCAATCAAAATGTGCTCACCAGTGGCCTCATGATGGGACTAGACCCTTATCATCTTCAGAAGGGCACTGGGAGAAAGCCACTGGCATCAAGTCATTTGGGATGTTGTCGCCATCGATAAAGTACAGTTGGCATTAGGTAAAGGACAGGTGAAAAATAATGGTTGGTCTGGTCATTAACCACCTAATTGTGCATATACTGTGTATCTCAAAGCCTTTTCACTGTAGAGGAGACAAAGACTGCACGCTTTCCAGTCGGATAGCTTGGCATCCCAGACGCTGTTTTCCAAGGTCCTCTCTTGGTTATGAAGACACCTACTTGTCTCCTGAGTCCTTCTCTGCTAACATTCTTCAAGAAATTTTGTGAATGAGTCTCCTGGAACATGAGGGTGATGCTGGGGGACATGAGCTTACATCCTATGGAACAGACTGCCCTTTACAAGGGACACATTGTGTGACACCAGCAGCTAAACTTGTAAAATGTGTTCTAAGCCCAAACTCTATCATGCTATACCTAAGAAAATAAGCAAATCACAAAAAATTTTTTTTGGAAAATGCACCCCATGGCCTCTGCAAAATATTAGTGAGTGGAGAGCCAATTCCACGCATGCCTTGCTAGGTGTCAGGGAGGGAGACTCAGGCAGGGGCTGCTTTGTGGACTCAGCATCTAATGCCAGGCCAAGCTCGTGACAGTACAAAACGTGACTGTGAATAGCAAGTATATCATAAGGGTTCTCAAATATGAAAGTGCAGTTGGAACAAAGAGCAGGCACCAGCCAGACTTCCTCTGTTAAAGATTATCCAACGTGTCACCTGGGTGCCAACATTCCCATAAATCCCAGCAGCTATAAGCAGCTCTATCTCACCTAGTGTAACTTAACAGCTTTGAAACCCTGCCCGGGATCTCATTCCATGAAACGACATCACCACAGGGGAATGAACTTTATCTCAAAGACTGTAAGTGTGTTTGCCTTAAAGATGATTTACCACACTCAACAATGACCATGTTTCCTAAATTAAACCTAATCTCTTGTTATAATTATGTATCTCACAATTTCATCAAGAGGAACCTATCAGCTAGGGAAGTGTAAATCTCTGGCCTTTCAATGCATCTGAAGACTGATTCCCAGTTCATCAGAAGGAAAGTCAGGAAGGTTTCTCATTGGGGAAGGCAGAAACCAGAACCAGTGCCTGACCAGAGAGACAGGTTAGAAGAGGCTCTCTTCCAAACTGCCCCATCATCTTCTTCCTTCCAGGTGCTGACTCTGTCTCTTCTTTCAGAAAGCAACGCTGTCAAGTCTATGATTTGTCGTAAAGAAGATGCGTTTCTCTTTTTCCTTCG
>NW_007726396.1:743934-747065 GCF_000696425.1 Galeopterus variegatus | reverse complement strand
TGATTCCCAGTTCATCAGAAGGAAAGTCAGGAAGGTTTCTCATTGGGGAAGGCAGAAACCAGAACCAGTGCCTGACCAGAGAGACAGGTTAGAAGAGGCTCTCTTCCAAACTGCCCCATCATCTTCTTCCTTCCAGGTGCTGACTCTGTCTCTTCTTTCGAAAGCAACGCTGTCAAGTCTATGATTTGTCGTAAAGAAGATGCGTTTCTCTTTTTCCTTCTCCTTGGCCAGTAGGAGAAGCCAGGCTTGTGAGCAGTGACTGCACTAAACCCTTGGGGGTGTGGGGCCCTTCCCAGCCTCCCTCTGGTCTCATTTGTTCTGTCCTTTAGGGATGACTCTCCCATGGCTGAGGGGCAATGACCGGCATCCCTTGCTGAAACTTGTTCCCTTTGCTGTGCTTGCTTCGGGACACTTACCATCCAGTGAAAGGATAGGAGTTAATCCAAGAAAACCATTCGAAAACAAATAGAAGACAACAGCATCCCAAAGGGAAGCAGGAGGCCCATGGGTACTGACACGTTCCGTTGTAGAGAGGGCAATCCTTGAGCCCACAAATATGCTTAGAGTTTGGACAGGCAAGGAGAGGGTGTTCTAGATGCCGGGAATGTCACGCCATAGGTAGATGACAGGTGCATGCTCATTTTATAGATGTCGATCCTTTGTGCCATTTGTAGAAGCTGTGGCAGAGCTGGGTGGTTGCAAAAGTGGAGCCAAAGCCCTGTGCTTCTGGAATTGGGCAGCAGGTCTCAGGGAGGAGCTGGATCGGAGGACCGCGGAGGTGCTTTCCAGCTCTGAAATGCACGGTACGTTCCACGTACAAGGACATGGGTGAGCACCGAGCAGCCGGTGGCCGTTCTGCTGACCTGAGACCACTCACCTTTCTTTAGCTGGTGAGGCTGCTCAGTCCAGGGAGCAGTGGCGACTGCAGAGCCAGACACGGCTAGGAGGAAATTCTGACTCTACTCTTACAAGCTGGTGCTATTTTGGTTACGAGACTGATTTAGACGCTTCACAAAATGGGAACGATGCTGCCCTCTTTCCAGAGTTAATCTGTAGGAAAATAGGAGGCAGTATATAAAACGCCAGGAGCCCCATAAATGCCAGTTTCCTTTCTTCTTCCTGTTTCGCTGCCCTGGGGGACTTTTCTCCTTGTCTGAGCTTCTGTTTGGCCCGGCTGGTGCTTCCCTCCTCTCCTCCCCCACCCGTCCCAGATTGTCCCTAGGCTCCGTTTGAAGGGCCCAAGTGTGTGTACGGAAAGATTAAGCTGTCCTTTTTATAAAGGAGAAATGTATTCAAAATGGGGCACATCAAAAGGAAAGGTAGGTGACAAATGTTTATATTTGGAGAGTGCTTCTGCTTTGATCCTGGTTTTTATTTTTTGAGAGCTTGACAAACGTGCCCTCTGGGCCTTGGTTTCAGACATCTCCCCTCCGCAGAGCACTTTACTTGACGCGAGACTCATTTGATCCCGCACTTGCTGTTCCTCCCAATCCGGGATCCGCAGCCACAGAATAGGCCTCCTCTTGTCCCCCTGTCTTGCCACCCAGAGCCCACATGGCCGGGCTGGGGATGGGCTGCACCTGCTTCTCTGGAGTCCGGCTTCTAGGACCGCGAATGCCAGAGGCTGATGGAGGCCTTCCCTGGCTCCCTTCTCTGAATGTACTCGGCCATCGCAGATGGCTCGTGGCATCCTCTGCCTGCCTTCCTCCTCCGTGAGGTCACGTCAGCCTTTTCAGAATGAACTCTGACCCAGCTACTTGGGAAGGTGCCCAAGGTGTCTCCCCAAGGGAAACTTCTTCAGGAGTTCCACGCAGTCAGCTACAGAACTGACTTTTCCAGGGTTTCTTAGACTTCTTGGAAGAAAAATCTTGACAGGCTTAAAGAAACATGGTATATTAGTCAGGGTTCTCCAGAGAGACAGAATCAATAGGATATGTTATAAATATATGAAAGAGAATTTATTAGGGGAATTAGCTCACTTGATTGTGAAGAGAAGTCCCGCGATAGGCCGTCTGCAAACTGGATGCCAGTAGTGTGGCTCAGTCCAAGTCCGAAGGCCTCAAAACCAGGGAAGCTGATGGTGTCCTTGGTGTAAGTTCTGGAACCCAAAAGCTGAAGAGTCTCAAGCTCTGATGTCCACGGGCAGGAGAGAAGAGTGTATCGCAGCTCCAGCAGATAGAGAGAGACTTGCCTTTTTTTCTGTCTTTTGTTCTCTCCAGGCCCCCAGTGGCTTGGATAGTTCCCGCCTACATTGGGGGCGGGTCTTTCCCACCCAGTCCACTCCGGCTGTCATGCTAATCTCTTCTGGAAACACCCTCATAGACACACCTAAAAAGATAGCTTTACCAGGTTTCTTGGCACTCCTCAAACTGAACAGGTTGACACCTAGAATTAACCTTCACACGTGGCTAGCCACCCCTTCTTGCCCAGTTCTTGCAGGTAGGTTGTAAGAAGTCTCCATGTGAGGTGCCTCAGCATGACAGTGGTGCTCCGGTCATAAGCAAGCTGTGGCTTTCTGTGAGGCTGATTTTCACTGGAAGATCTCCTTGTCCGCAAAGTGTTTTCTTTCCGTCTGGATCAATTTCTTCCTACTTTTGGACCTTTGAGCTGAAAACAGGATAGAAGGCCACTGGGACAGTCTCCTCTTCTCCTGCCAGGGTCAGTGTCCAGCCAGGGAAAACAGGATCCACTGTGGGTATTTCCGACAGAGGGCCTTCAATGCCAGGAATCGGCTATGCAGGTGAAGGAGCAGCTGAGAAGCCAAACTGGGGACAGTGAGACAACTCCGAGAATTAGCTATAGCAGGAAGCTGCTGCCACCCCAGGCTGGAGGGACCACAGTGTGCTGTGTTGCAGGAGCTGGAGCCCTGGAGGGGATGCATCCTCTACCAGCAGGGAGGGAGGACGAGGTATACTCTTCTTCCTCTTCCCCATCTCCCCCAGAGCTTCTCACTGGCCTTTGCTGTACCAGACAGAAGCCCTGGGCACAGAGCCTGGGAAACACAGCCTGCAGGGTCAGCCACAGTCTCCCTGCCCTTGAGACCTGGAGAAGAGCAGGGAAGAGTGAGAAAGTTTCTGCCCCCAGTGTTTAGAAACCTGCTTTGGGACTCCTCCCTTCTCTGAAAACCAGAG
>NW_007726396.1:740852-743443 GCF_000696425.1 Galeopterus variegatus | reverse complement strand
CTGGGCACAGAGCCTGGGAAACACAGCCTGCAGGGTCAGCCACAGTCTCCCTGCCCTTGAGACCTGGAGAAGAGCAGGGAAGAGTGAGAAAGTTTCTGCCCCCAGTGTTTAGAAACCTGCTTTGGGACTCCTCCCTTCTCTGAAAACCAGAGTGCAGTGGCAGGAGGGAGGAAGGTTCCTGGAAATAGAACGGCAGGAGGTAATGCCGAGCCTGTGCTCAGCATGGATGGAGACACATCCCGGGTGGGCGATGCTCAGCAGGCACCAGTGTCTCACAGAAATGCTCAGCCCTAAATAACCTTTGGATCTCCCTACCAGTGGCTGTGCCACACTGCTCTGTTCTCAGAACTGCTGGCTTAGGCAGGTGGCGATTCCAAGAATGCTCTGGGTTGGGGTTAGCAGGTTATAAATTCCCCCATGGGTCACTGAGAAATGTGACTGTTACATGCCTTGATAACTAAGAGGCACCATTGGTGGCTCCTTCTGGTAAATGCTGGGAGTGGTGACATTTGGGTATGAGGACACCGATGATTCTAGGAACTACATCTAGTCCATGTCTCTTACTTGATTACTCTTATACAGCTTTATGGACATCGCCTTCTTTATTATCTCCACATGTCCTGTGTGTGATGTGTGAGAATGTGATGTTTTTGAGAGTTGGATGCTAGGTCACAGGTCGCTAAGCAACTCTCTGGAAATACGGGGCTGCAGAGTTTACACTTCTGGGTCACCTTGGGAAAGATGATCTGCTGTCCTGGACCTTGGTTCTTTCTGGAAAATGGGAGTTACAGAAGCTTCGTAATGTAACATATTCCCCAAACACATCCTTTTTTTGTGTGTTCGGCGGGCCGTTATAGGGGCCCTTGACCTTGGTGTTATCAGCACCGTGCCCTGCTAAGTAAGCTAATTAGCCAGCCCACCAAACACACACTTTTTGATGGTGCTTAACAATAACACATTTTTTCATATTTGTAAATACATGTTGATTGTAGAGATTTGGAAAATGCAGAAGTATTACAGAAAATTAAAATTGCCTAGGATTCCATAACCCCAAAATAACCATTGCTAATAATTTTGTAAATTTAACTTTAGTTTTTCTTTATAATTGAATACATATTTTAAATTGTATATATAGTTATATAATTTTTCACCTAATATTAGGTGGAAAGGCCTATGGGTAGTTTATTTTTATTAAAAAAACATAGTTTTTCATCCATGAATAACATCCTAGCCAAATGGATGCTCTGCATTTTGGTTAGTTATTCCTTATAATAGGATGTTTATATTGTTTCCAATTTTTTCTCTAAACATTCTTTTCCATAAATTTAGAGCACAGTACATCTGAAACGATAAATACAATTAAGAGGTTTTGAACTCTGAAGAAGAAAATATTTGTGAAAAAATGATGAAGGATCAATGTTCTTGATACATGAAGAGCTCTTTTAAATCACTGTGAAAATCACTATTGCCCTACTGGAAAAATGGGCAGGGAAATAGAAGAATTATCCAGAACCATTAGTGTTCAAAGTCATGGGTAGGCAAGGAAGACAGATTAAGACAACGGTGTGACCTTCATTGTTTTTGCTTCTCAATTGGCAAATATAAAGCAAAACAAAAACCAGAAAATTAATGCTGGGGATAGTACTAATGCAGAGAAACAGATATCGTGTTTATAATATTCCTAGTGGAAAAGTAAATTGCTACACCCTCTTTGTTTTTAGAGAGATTTTGATCATTTATTTCTTTAGTTAATAATTACCGAGTCTCCGTATCCAAACATGTTTTAGGTGCTAGGAGTAATATAAAAATATGTGGGATATATCTCTAGTCCATGTGGATGATATAGTCAGGAAGAGAGATCACAGATATCCAGAGAAAGAGGTAAAGAGATTGACAGTGAAAGCTCTGGATTTGGGATTGAAAAATTTATAATCTAATCTTGGCTTTGGTCTCTAACTAGTTGTAACTTTGGAAAAATCACTTTATAATCTTGGGCTTTAATTTCTTCACCTGCTAAATGGTTTGTGGGAGGATTAAATGAGACCAGAAATTTCAAAATATTTTGTAAATTTCTCATGCTTTTCACAAGCAAATCTAGTATCCCTGTGATTTCGAAGGAAGAAGTCATCACTTCNGGAGGATTAAATGAGACCAGAAATTTCAAAATATTTTGTAAATTTCTCATGCTTTTCACAAGCAAATCTAGTATCCCTGTGATTTCGAAGGAAGAAGTCATCACTTCTTGTTAGAAAGACAAGAAAGGCTGGTGGAGGAGGAATTATCCTAAACTTTTAAGTGGGTGGGGGCAGGGGTGACAGGATGAGATTGTGGAGAGAGAACAGCCAGAACAGGCGGGAGGAGTTGAATGAGCAATGTTGGGCCGGTAGGAGAGGGTAAGGGGAGTTTAGGACCCTGTGAGTATACAGTATCTGCGTGCATAAGCAGCCTATGGGGATTGCGGAGATACTGCTGGGGAAGGGGGGCTGGGAACAAATTGTGAAAGACCCTGATGTAAGGCCAAAGAATCTGGACTGTGTTCTGTGTGTGCAGTCAGAGCTACAGAGATTTTTTTTTTTTTTTTTTTTTTTTTT
>NW_007726396.1:735029-740330 GCF_000696425.1 Galeopterus variegatus | reverse complement strand
GTGGCCTTGGTGTTATCAGCACCGCACTCTACCGAGTGAGCCACGGGCCGGCCCCTACAGAGATTTTTAAGCAAAGAAATTACTGAAAGTTAAGGTTGATGCCTAGAATAGGGACAAAATGATAGGTGAGCCTAGCACCCAGATTTTGGTTTCCAGAAAAAGGAACAAGAGCTCCTTACAGGAATAGCTGACGTTAAGGCCAGGGCAGGGAAATACAAGACAAGCCTGAAGCATCTAGTACTGCCTGAAAATTCGAAAGCACTAAAACATAACAAAACAAAACGAAAAATAGGGTGCCTCAAAGGGACACAGCAGCTAACCTGAAAGAGCTCCCAGTGGCCAAAGCTGGAGCAATTTTGTTGGCAAAATAATGTAGTACTGGATTATGACCCAAAGTATAAAATAAATATCTGTGAATCTACACCGATATCAATAAGGGAGGAGAGAAGAGGTGAATCTTTCTTACAGAATTCCGGATAATTTACACAGCTACTCCCTGCCGGGAGGTGGAACTAGATTCCCCACCCCTCTCCTCTCTGTCCCTTCCCACCGTGAGTGTGGCTGTGTTAGTGACTTGCTTCCAAAGAGTAGAGGATAGAAAGGTGGGGGTAGGGAGCAACTTTACAGTGGAGAAACCTGGCAAATACCACCTTGGCCTGGTAATCAACGTTGACATCATCAGGAAGTCATGTTGATAGCACGTACCCTTGATGTGATGTGATGAGAAGGGCACTTCACCTCTGTGCTGTTCTTACCCATAACCCAGAATAACTGTAAAAAAAAATATCAGGGGCTGGCCAGTTAGCTAGAGTATGGTGTTATAACACCAAGGTCAAGGGTTTGGATCCCCATACTGGCCAGCTGCCTCCCACCCCCGCCCCCAAAATACACACACACACACACACACAAGAAAGACCCAAGTTGAGGGACATCCCAAGAATACCTGACCAGCACTCCTCGAAATTGTCAAGATCATGGACAAAAAAGAAAAGTTGGATAAACTGCCACAAACTAGAGGAGACTAAAGATACATACATGATGACTAATCCTGGGTGGGAAGCAGGATATTAACGGAAAAACGAGTGAAATCAGAATAAAATGTAGAGTTTAGTTAAGAGTAATATACCCATGTTGGTTTCTTTGTTGTGACAAAAGTCCTATGATGACATATTAGGGGAAACTGGTTGAAGAATATACAGGAACTCTCTATATTACCTATGCAACTTTTTGTAAGTCTAAAACTATTTTAAAGTAAAAAGTTTATTTAAATAAAATTTTTTTAAAAAAGATAGATGAATGAATTCTGTATAGTTCACTGTAGAAGGTGATGAGAAATTTTATAGCAACTTTGATGGAAGGCACTTGCTGGGGATAGGTGTAAGGAATGACTTGCCTGGACAGAATTTCTACACTGGGCCATCCAACAGTTTGACTTCCATCTCCCTGTATTTGTTGTTGAAGGATGAGTTTTTTCTTGTAGCTTAGAAATTTAACCTGCAAGGGCCGGCCCCGTGGCTCACTCGGGAGAGTGCGGTGCTGACAACACCAAGGCCGCGGGTTCGGATCCCATATAGGGATGGCCGGTTAGCTCACTGGGTGAGCGTGGTGCTGACAACACCAAGTCAAGGGTTAAGATCCCCTTACCGGTCATCTTTTTAAAAAAAAAAAAAAAAGAAAAAAAAGAAATTTAACCTGCAAAAACACATACATACATACAGACAGACAGATGGACACACACACACACACACACACACACACACACACACACGTTTTACAAAATCTCTCCAAACACTTCCATTAATTTTTTTCTTGTAACACTTGAAGACTCCTTTGATAATCATTAAAGACATAATTAGCCAAATTTTTCTGGACCCTTATTTCTGTAACCATCTTTAGTTTTTTTCGAACTTTGAGGATAAAATATGACAAAGTTTCCATAGGCTCAGCTTGCTTCCATAGTACATTTTATATTACTTCCCATTCCTGTTCCCCTGGAGGCTGTGATTCTTCTATTAAATTAAGGGTAGATTTTTTTAAAAATTAGGGTGAAATAATTTTACCCTTAACCCCACTACCGTACCACCACCGCTTTTATTGATTTATTTGTTTCACAGATTCACTCACTGAACACCACCACTTTAAAATTTCTGGGTGAAATAATTTTACCCTTAACCCCACTACCGTACCACCACTGCTTTTATTGATTTATTTGTTTCACAGATTCACTCACTGAACACCACCACTTTAAAATTTCTTCATGCTTCCTATCAATGAACCTCTGAGTCAAAGCTGAAATGTCCCAGGCATCCTAGAATGTGTCCTCTCTCACCTCCTTACCTCTGAGAAGAAAAGACTCATTTCCCCCTTATGTGCATCTACAGGTATTTCCTGTTTACAAGCTGGGCAATGAAGAATGTTAACTTGGGGACTTTCTTCTTTTTAAAGACACTATTTGATAAGCACACTTTGATTTTGCCCTTTCATTTTCCTGAGCCTGAGAGACAGGACCAGCTACATGATTTTCAGGACCCAGCACACAATGAAAATGCCGGGCTTCTGGTTCAAAAATTATTAAGAATTTCAAGAGAAAATTGCACTGAGCCGAGCACAGGGTCCTCCTAAGCACTGAGTTGGCACGGGTTGCTTGCCCATGAAGGGGACTTTAGGTTAGGGAGCTTCTCAGCATGCCCCTTCCTCCTAACAAGAAGAAAAGGGGAGTGAGAACTTTAGAGCCCACTGTCTGTCATTCTTTCAGGGATGCTGTCAGGAGTTGGAGAACCAGGGATTTGGGCTGCTCAGAACCAGGCGCACTTTGTCCAGCAGCGCTGCCTAATCCCGGTGATTAGAGAGTCTGGGGGCTGTTCAGGGAGGGGGAGCAGAATGGCCTGAAGTCAAGTTTCTGTAGCCAGGTGATGGCACCTTCTTCATAACACCAGCGAGGGGAGGGTGAACCTCACCTAGACACGAAGGCCTCCTGCTCCTCCAGAGAGAAGTGGAGGTTGGATACCCACATAAATGCCTGCTGGGACCATCTGACCCTGGGCCTCCCAAGACTTGGACCTCAGTCCAGTTCAATTGAGCAGCTACGGAAGTCTTGTCAGAACTAGAAACTAGAAGGTAAATGTAAATGAATGAAAGAATAAAGTATCCATCCTCAAGGAGAGAGTCTAGTTGGGGGCAGATAGATGATAGATACATAGACAGGTAAACGATAAATAGATAAATAGATCGTAAACAGGTAGCAGAGTACACACGCTAGGTGTTTTAAAGCCCTTCTTTATCCTGCCTTGGTCTCGCAGATCTGGGACCTTCTGGCATAACCAAACTCAAGTGACCCCGGCTCCTCACAGTCTGTGTTCAGTCCTGGATGTGTCAAGTAAGAGGTGCTGAGCCTAACGCCAACTGGAGAAGTCCATTCATCAGGGTCAATGGAGAAGTCCATTCAGCAGTGCCCCCCAGTGAAAAACCCTTCTGTAGATTTTTTTATTTAAGTTCTGTCTAAATATTTTTTAAAAGCTCTAGGTACACATATGACCGATAACCTAAGAGATGCCAGAGTTTTTAATGGATTAGATTTATTTTTAATTTCACCAGTTGAAATGATTAAAGAGTTTATTGTCTTTGAAGATAACAATAAGTGAAGAATCCTATCATAATGCGAAAAACATTTTCCGTGGGTCTCTTTTGCAACTTTAAATGATCTTTACAGTGTTTTCTCAAAATCGAATACTCTTCTGAAGCATATGGTTTGACATTTCATATCATATAATAGGTTGGGACTAAAAAAGAAGCTGATGCATGATTCCACATCAATTGTTACAAATCCAGTTTACTTACAAAGGTGACTGAATCCACAACAGATCAGAACAGCCATCTCTCTGGCCGTAGTACCCACATTTTCCCAACCTAAAATTAAGGATGATTATTTTTTTATGTGATAATCATTTGACCATGATAAGCATAGTCATAGGGACAACAGTTCAGACGGTTTAAAACTAGGACTGTGGCTCATAAGCCCCTGCCTTCTTAGCTGGGGCCACTTGAGATATTCACCTCTGTCCTTCTCCACATTTTTCTGACCTGAGTGAGGCCCATGTAATGACACAGCAAGACTGTCTAATGCTCCAGGCCCCATCCCATCTCCTTATCCCTGTGCTGGGTTAGGCGCCTGACACACATGCTAGGTCGCCAGGAACTGCGGATTGAATGAGTAAATGAACGATCCCATTTCTTTTTTTTCCTTTTTGTCTTTTTTACTGACCGGCAACGGGATCGCAACCCTCGGTGTTGCGCCCGCACCGCGCTCAGCCAGTGAGCGGGAACCGGTCTCCACATGGGATCCGAACCCTCGGCGGGAGCGCCGCGCTCCCAAGGGGCACACTCTCCAGTGCGCCACCGGGCCGGCCCCCATTTCTTTCTTGCAAGCAGCTTTGTGAGCAGTCTTCTAGTATTCTTGCAATGGCCCTGAGTTGTGAGTAGGCAGAAAGAAAGTTCATTTTTGCATGAAGAAACAGAGATGTTACTAAGCTAATTGAATTGCCCAAAGTGACACAGCAAATTGAGATGGGAGCCACGGCTCTAACTCAGTCTCCTGCTTCTCCATTGCTGTCCCTACAGACCAGAGACACTGCCTCTTAAGCAACCGGTCACAGCAACAAATGTTGGCTATAAACTCTTCTGATACCGTTGGTTAATTACAGAACTTGCTAACGAAGAGGAGCATCAAAAGTCTTTGACAATTTACTGTTAACCTCGCTTGGGAACTCGTTTTTGGAAACTAGATGTTAAAACTCAAGGTGGAGAAGAGAAAAATCAACTGACACCCAATCTACGGGAGCCACGGCTCTAGACTCAGTCTCCTGCTTCTCCATTGCTGTCCCTACAGACCAGAGACGCTGCCTCTTAAGCAACCGGTCACAGCAACAAATGTTGGCTATAAACTCTTCTGATACCGTTGGTTAATTACAGAACTTGCTAACGAAGAGGAGCATCAAAAGTCTTTGACAATTTACTGTTAACCTCGCTTGGGAACTCGTTTTTGGAAACTAGATGTTAAAACTCAAGGTGGAGAAGAGAAAAATCAACTGACACCCAATCTACACTTAGGTATTCAAATTTCTCTTAGTACCTGCATCCCTTCACTTTTCTTTTTTTGTAAACAACACATAAATACCAGGGACAGTATGTCTAGAATTAGTGACTCAATTTTCTATGACTTAAGAAGCATTAAAAAAAAAACACCCAAAAACCTGGAAAATAGTTTGAGGAAATAAAAGCATTGACCTTGTGATGAAAGAGGTC
>NW_007726396.1:727476-734750 GCF_000696425.1 Galeopterus variegatus | reverse complement strand
GAGAAAAATCAACTGACACCCAATCTACACTTAGGTATTCAAATTTCTCTTAGTACCTGCACCCCTTCACTTTTCTTTTTTTGTAAACAACACATAAATACCAGGGACAGTATGTCTAGAATTAGTGACTCAATTTTCTATGACTTAAGAATCATTAAAAAAAACCCCAAAAACCTGGAAAATAGTTTGAGGAAATAAAAGCATTGACCTTGTGATGAAAGAGGTCAGCGGCAGTTCTGCAGAAGAGAAACTAATGTATCCTTGTTTTAAGGAAAAGCAAAAGGGGAACCGAGTTGTGACTGTGCCCTGGAGGGCAGCAGAAAGGTTACAGCTTATAGAAAAGAAGAGATAGCAGAATAAGCCAGTTGTAATGGAAAAGTGTCCTGAGGGAAAAGAGAGAGGGAAGGGAAAAGAATGAAAATCTGGTGCTTAAAATTTTTTTCTGAAATGAAATTTATAAGTAATACTACTTAATATTTATGGGAGGTTTCTTGTTTGTTTGGTGGTGGAAACGTAAGTGGCAACAGAAAGATACATACGTATGAATGACTTAGACTTCTGGAAAATAATCAAGGGGCATCTCCATCTTTGGTAGGTAATGGATAACCAGTTGCCTAGAATCACTGTACTGTTCATTTGCCCAACAGCAGCAGCCGAACGTTCTCCACGGTTCTGGGAGGGATTCTCGGTTCCAAGGTGGACTCCATCATGTGGTCATGGGGACCTTATCACTTCATTTACCTTTTTACTCTCAGGTAACGTTACAGTCCCCATTTTACAACTGGGTTTGGCTCGCTGATCTAATAGCTGTGCTTTTCTTGGTTGTTGTTTTGGAAAACTATTAACATCTTTTTATGGGCAGGGCTGTGAAATGAACTTTCAAAGTGGGGATTGAAACACAGGAAGGCCTATAGACTTTGCCATGTGGTTTTGAAGGTAAACCTTTCACTTCTAGGGCCGGCCCGTGGCTCGCTTGGGAGAGTGCGGTGCTGATAACACCAAGGCCACGGGTTCGGATCCTATGTAGGGATGGCTGGTTTGCTCACTGGCTGAGCCGTGGTGTTGACAACACCAAGCCAAGGGTTGAGATCCCCTTACCGGTCATCTTTTTAAAAAAAAAACAAAAACCTTTCACTTCTAGAGCTGGCCTGTGGCTCACTTGGGAGAGCGTGGTGCTGACAACACCAAGTCAAGGGTTAAGATCCCCTTACCTGTTATCTTTAAAAACAACAACAACAAAAAAAACCCTTTCACTTCTGCCTTTAAGTCTGCTCTTTTTCTTTTCTTTTTTTGATTTTTTTTCCTTTTTTTGTCTTTTTTTTACTGACCGGCAACGGGATCGCAACCCTCGGTGTTGCGCCCGCACCGCGCTCAGCCAGTGAACGGGAACCGGTCTCCACATGGGATCCGAACCCTCAGCGGGAGCGCCACTGCGCTCCCAAGCAGTGCACTCTCCAGTGTGCCACCGGGCTGGCCCTTTTTCTTTTCTTTAGGCAGTTTTTCTGCCGTAGAAGAACCAAACCCCTTAGTTAGAAGCAGCCCTCTGGTCATAATGAACTGAGGTTTGCAGAGGGGCTCATTTGTGGTGGTCATGGGAGGGTGCTTCTCTCTCCTCTTGCACCTTGAAGCTGTGTCTGGGGTGGATCTGAACACTTTTCTCAGTGGGGTTGGGTTGGGGGTGAAATCAGCCCCTCCCCCACTCTTCTGTCCCCTTCCCCATATGCTGGTTTGCTAGTAGGGAAAGGCTCCACGGACATCATGGTTCTCATGAAATGAAGCTCAGCTCCAAGCCCATATTCTACAACTAAGACCTATTTCCTTTCTAACTCCATATCCCTTCTCAGAGGTCCTGACTACTGTTGATGCCCCTATGTGTGTGTGTGCTCATGGGGTCACGATGTCACTGTGGGGCAAGGGAGAAGCCTCTTTAGGCTTGAGTCATTCTTGGTTGAGGGGAATTCACACAATGAGGTCACCATCACTCTGCTGTCTAAGCTTCTCATGCAGGCTGGAGAAGGCTTCAAAGGAGGAGGTTGCCTTTCCAATCACGGGTCTGACAGCTTTGGTAGGCACGACCCTATACAACCTTTCTTTGACTCACCTGAGATTTTGTAATAATAGTCCCTTCGTCCAAACCTTCTGCAACATGGCAGGCTGATACACAAGTTACGCTGATGTTATCCTGGGCAGTTTATAATGTAAACTTATATTCCAATATCAAAACTTAAAAATGGAGGTTCATCATATTCTTCCAACCAAATGAGGAAAACTGGCTTCTTTTCTTGCATTTTTTTGCTTTCTTTTGCCTTGTTTTGTGTCTGGAGGTATGAATTATAATTGTGTTAAACTCATTCTGATGATAACTGCTCTCCAATTTAAAAAAAGTGGAAGATAAAGTTAGAAATCCCCTCACTTACATAGTTAGTTTTGACCAAGTCTTTTTGAGCTTTCTGGACTTTCAGAAAACCAAACACCACCAGAAGAAAACACCTGTGAACCTCTTGCTTCTTGACACTTAAGTCTGTTGTCTCCTTGGGCTAATTCACATTGGGATGTAACAGTCTGATTCAGAGACTCGGTCTTTCTCTGAGTTTCATGGGGTACCAGGAATGGGGCTATTGAAACACACACATAGTACAGTCATAGACTGGTTGGTTTGGAGAAGCCCTGGAGCAGAAAGTCCTGGTAAAAAAAAAAGCCAAGAGATTTCAATCCTCTTCTTATTGTAGAATGGGGTGAGTGGATGGGTGGGGAGGAGGTAAAATAGTAGGGAATGAGCAGTGATCTCATGAGTACGTTTAATTTGACCTTTGAGAATTTATTAACTTGTTATTGGGTTGAAGCTGTAACCAGAGATCTAAGAGTCTTCTTCAATAGCAGGCATGATTTGGGGGTGGGAGGGGTGGGAGATACATGAGTCATCAGATTCAGTTATCAAGAAATCTCAGAACTGGGCAGGGAACAAGACGTAGCTCTGTATGTTAAGGGTCTTCTGCTATCTGGCCGCTCGATATTCGGACGTCTCATTGTCCTTGTGAGATTACACCTCCTCACCCATCCCCTGATCACCTTTTAAGTTTCTCTGTTCTCAAATTCCTCTGGAAACAAGGCTCTCAGAGGGACAGACAGGCCGCACCGATGTCTGGACAGCGTGCCTCCACATTCCCTTAGCCAGAAGGTGGTAGAGATAAGAGCGGTGGCCACCCTCCCAGCCCTGCCCTCCCTGGTGGAGCTGACTTTGTTGGCTGAGGGGACAGCTGGCCGGTGTCTGGCAAGAACAATAAGGAAGAGGGACCGCAGAGGTAGATCAATCGGGTCATGCAAGCTCTGGCCAGCAGGACTCCTTGCCGATTGCCCAACTCTTCCCTTTCTTCCACCCCAAGGGACAAAAAGGTCAGCCTTTTCATTACAAAATTCTCCTCCAGTGGGTCCCCACTGCCAGGTCCCCACCTCTGCAACTGAGGAGTTTCAATGAAGACCCAGAAAGGATGTTCTCTCTGGTTTTCAAACTCTTTGACTTGTCTGGGGACTGTCGAGGTTGTCCCTTGATGACCAGTCTAAGACACATGCTGTGTGCAGGTGAGGGGTAGAGACAACAGGGCTGGAGAGAGTCCCCCAGAGCCTAGGGAAACTGCAAGGAGACAGCTGCTGGGCAGAGGCAGGAGCTGCTCCTCTGCAGTCTTGTGAGGGGCTGGGCATCTGCCAGATGAAAGGTGCAATGTTTAGAAGGGATTTCATCTTGAAGCAGAAAGCATTAGCAGACGTCTGACTGATCATTTGGAGGAGGGGGAGATATTATGCCAATTAAGTCAAGACAATAGCATCTTGTTCCCCTTGTGGTGAGCCCTGATAAAGTTGCCTGTCCAGGGGAAGGAAAGTATTTCATTATTGTACCTTTGAAAAGGGATAATCCTTTCTGTATTTCCTCTCAGGGGGAGGGTGTCCTTTGTTCTTGTGCCTCTGACCCATAGCTACTCCTCATGTTCAGTTTCGGGGGAAAGAACTTAGTAGTTTAAAAAAACAAAAAGCGTGTGATTCAAGCTGTTAGACAAGGAAGGACCAATCTCAGGGATTCTGCAATCAATCAACCTGGGGTGTTGCTATGGTGATCTCACAGCCTCTTGTTCTAGGCTGGGGTTCCTAACACTCTGGAAGCTCTGCTCTGTCCCGAGGAATTCCCGGGTGGGCCCTTCAGCACTAACTCTTGCAGGGAAGGCCTACTGACTGTGGGTGGACATGTGACTCTGGAGAAGACCTTTTAGATTTGGGAGCAGTTACCACTGAAGATCTCAGTGCAGGGTAGAAAGTCTAGCAGGGGAAGTCATTTTTTTTCACAGAATCATAAAACCTGGAAGTTGGGAGGGATCTCAAAGCTCATTGAGCCCAATGTCTTCATTTTGCAGCTGAGGACACTGGGGCTGGGGCTGCCACTTTCCTCACTCAAAGTGGAACTCAAAGTCGGCTGAATGATTGGGACATGCTTTGTGACAGACCGTAGTGCATCTTCCCAATGCTATAGACCCCCGGAACGCTACAAACAAAAGGGAAAATTAGAAATCCTGCCTTGCACAGTTGTGTTCTTAGCAGGGTCAGGAAGATTCAAGCATCCTTTTATCAGTCATCAAAGCTGTTTAATTCTTAAACACCTCTCACTGAGGACGAGAGCCTTCCTAGCTACTAGGGAGGAATGTCTACTTTTTAGTGTCCTTCTCCAGGGTGACGTTTTCTTTCAGATGAAAGACAAAGACCTCGCCTTTTCTTAGAAAGGTCAATGACTAAGACTATCTTTTCCCAGCTTTTGTCATCACCTTGTTATGGTCCCAACTCCAAAGGAGTGGTGGCAGTCTGGTCTCAGGATTCTCTACTGGCCACAGGTTTTCTTTTCTTCAACTCTGGCAACTGGGGACAGGTCACCTCAGAGAAGAAATGGGCAGGGGCAACCGGGCCTGCTGCCACTTCTGGGCCCAGCCTGCCCAGGTCTTCAAGAATGAGCAGGACTACACTTCAGGGGAAAGCTGGGCCTCATTCAACTCAGAGGGGGACCCTTTCTTGGGAACAGACTGGGCATCTTTTGGGATACTCACTAATTGATATTTTGTTGGGAGCAGTGGCTTTCCTGGGCAACCTGACCATAGGCATGGGGGCCAGCCTTCACTGTGGTGTGAATGTCTAGAAAGGTTGAATTTTGAATAAGCAGTAGGTTGGGGAGGCTTAACAATACTAGTCAGGGTGCAGGGGTGTGTGTGTGTGTGTGTGTGTGTGTGTGTGTGTGTGTGTGTGTGTGTGTGGTGGGGAGGGGGTGGGAAATCTGGCCTGGTCTAAGACTAAACCTTTTGGGAAGAACATTTACTGGAAATGGTAGTGGGATGGCGTGGAGCTTGCAGCATCACCCATCTAACAGCAGAAGTTCTTCGAGCCTGCATGACTCAGAAATCTCTAAGTCCCTAGGGCTACCCACTCAGCCCTCAGTCATGGCATGCCTGCTGCCTAGGATTTGGAGAATAATTTGAATCCTCCTAGAGCATTTATTGTTGAGCCTTTCTCATCAGAAGTCCTACCAGATTGTCTTCCTTTAAAAAAAAAAAAGTAAAATATCTGAGATCCCAGTTTTACTCTTTTTGGAGTTAAAAATAATTTTGATACCTTTGATATAAAGAGGATAGTAAAGGGTAAAAGCTGGAGAATTCTCCACTGCCTAACAATTCCCTGATCCTCTTCTCATTTCAGAAATAGGGCAGAGGGACCCCAAGACAGGCAAATGCGTGAGCGTGCACTGGCACTACCACACAGAATCACAGGGCTGGAGGGACACGTGTGTGACTGTCCTTCATCGTCCTGGCCTGACCTATTCATTCCTTAGTCTTCTTCAGAATGCAATACGGCAGTACTGGGAAGGTCAGGGAAGGTCAGGGAGCAGCTGGGAAGGGGTTATTAAGGTTATTTCTTGGCCACTCCAAGCACAGTCAGTGGAGGACCAAAGGGCTGGGAATACCGGCTAGTGCTGTTACTGTCACTGATGAGGCCTAACTGGAGTTGATCGCTCCCCCCAGCAGATAGAACCACTCCCATTTTCTGAATCTTACAGAATTTCAGGTTGCCTTAAACCACCTGAAAAGCTGTTTTAAAAGCCCAACACATCACTGCAGTGCACCACTGCGCTAACCATCCTCCGCCCTCTGCCCTCTGCCCTCTGGCACGTGACTCGCCTGCATTTCCAGAGGTGAAAGGTCAGCCTTTCATTATTTGTTAAAGCACTCAGCAACCCAGAAATAAACGTGGATGCTGGTGCTGATTGGAGAACTAAAGGATGTCTTTCAAGTCTAATAAATGTGATAAAAATAAACATCCTTTCATAAATTTAATGGAGCATGGCTCTGTGTTTATCTTGTGTCATGTACTTGAGATTACCCCACTGGAAGAAGAAAACACTTGATTAATGCAGGGAGTCTGTTTCGTAATCTGCAGTGGTTGGAAAATATTTTTCCACTTCCTGCTATGTCCTTTTTTGCTTCTCTAAGGAAAGGATGTTATTGATGGTGTACTTTACAATAATGAGAATATAGCAACTTCTGATGAGAAATTTAACACATTTCCAAGTTGAAGCCTCTCTTCCATTTGGTAGTTAGTTATAAAAGGATTCCAAGCTCTTTTTGTTCCATCCTGTGGCTGAAGAGTTTTACTTAGGTGTTATGAGACCTGAAAATAAAAACAATAACAACAACAGCTAATATATCTAGCACTTATTGATGTACTGGACAAAGCACTTTCTATAAATTACTTAGGGCTGTCTGCTTAGCTGAGTTGGTTACAGCACAGTGTTGTAACACTAAGGTCAATGGTTCAGATCCACGTACCAGCCAACTGCCAAAAAAAAAAAATGTGTGTATGTGTATGTGTATATATATATATTTATATTTATATGTATATAAATATATATACATATATATATATTTAGCCCCACAATCCTATAAAGTAGGAACAATTGTCATTCACATTTTACTAATGAGAACTTAAGATTCTGAGGTTAGGTGTCTTGCCCAAGGTCATCAGCTACTAAATAGTGGCCTGTGAGATTTGAGACCATTTCTGTCTGACTCCCATTCTCATGTGAATGACTATGTTGGTCCTGACATTGGAAGAAGGGCATTCATCTTTTATTTTTTTTAAGAAGATGACCGGTAAGGGGATCTTAACCCTTGACTTGGTGTCATCAGCACCACACTCTCCCAAGTGAGCTAACCGGCCATCCCTATATAGGGATCTGAACCTGTTGC
>NW_007726396.1:720871-727135 GCF_000696425.1 Galeopterus variegatus | reverse complement strand
TTAAGAAGATGACCGGTAAGGGGATCTTAACCCTTGACTTGGTGTCATCAGCACCACACTCTTCCAAGTGAGCTAACCGGCCATCCCTATATAGGGATCTGAACCTGTTGCCTTGGTGTCATCAGCACCGCACTCTCCCAAGTGAGCCACAGGCTGTCCTTAAAGGGCATTCATCTTATTCATTTATTTATTGAGATCAAATATGATTAGAGCAGGGCCGGCCCCATGGCTCACTCGGGAGAGTGCGGCGCTGGGAGTGCAGCGACGCTCCCGCCGCGGGTTCGGATCCTATATAGGAATGACCAGTGCGCTCACTGGCTGAGAGCGGTGCGGGTGACACCACACCAAAGGTTGCGATCCCCTTACTGGTCACGAAAAAGACAAAAAAAACCAAAAAAACAAAACTAAATCATAATTAGAGCATCTGCTGGGTGCTGGGCATTGTTCTAAGCACTGGAGATACCAGACCAAAGCAGACAAAATCCCTGCCCCAATGGAGCTTATGTTCTAGTGAGGTCTAGTGAGGTGAGATGCAAAAATCAACAAAATAAATGATCAAATATATACTAGTTAAGTGGTAACATACAATATGGAGAAAAATAAATCAGGAATTGCATATAGAGGATATGAGGGCAAGGGGTTACAATTTTATTTATTTTTTTTATTATTATTATTATTTTTTTAAAAAGATGACTGGTAAGGGGATCTCAACACTTGCCTTGGTGTTTTCAGCACCACGCTCAGCCAGTGAGCCAACCAGCCATCCCTACATAGGATCCGAACCCGTGGCCTTGGTGTTATCAGCACCGCACTCTCCCGAGTGAGCCACGGGCTGGCCCAGGGTTACAATTTTAAATAGGACAGTTAAGGAAGACTTTATTAAGAAGGTGAGATTTCAAGGAAGCACTGAGGGAGTGAGCCACGTGGCTATCTGGGGGAAGAACCATCCAGGCAGATGGAACATGCAAAGGCCCTGAGGTAGGGCTGTGCTCGGCCCGTGGCTCTGGAAATACTGAGCACAGGGAAGAGCAATAGATGAGAGGAGAGAGGTACATGAAGGCTGTGGTGTGGAGCCTTGCAGGCCGTGACGGGACTGCACCTTAGACTCTGAATGAAATGAGGAGCTGCTGGAGGGTTAAGAGCAGAGAAGTGCCATTATCTGACTTACGTTTTGAAAAGATCCCTCTGGCTGCTGTGTGGAGATAGACTTGAGAGTGGCAGGTAGAAGCTAGAGCCAGCTAGGAAGCTCTTGCAGTAAACCAGGTGGGAGGTGGTGGTGGCTTGGACCAGGGCAGTAATGGTGGAGGGGTGGGTGGGTTCTGAAAATGAATGGAAGCTAACTAAAATTTGCTGATGGGTGTGAGAAGGAAGATGAAGGGAATTATCACGGTGCCTCTGAGGTTTTCATTTTGGGTCAATCCACAGTGACTTAAAATCAAACCAGAAATGTATTTTACTGTGGAGAAGATCATAGAAGCTTGCAGAGGGAAAGGTGACAGACAGTGACCACATGTCTGTTTCCAACCGGTCTGAAAAATAGGCTTTTAGCAAACTGAGGCTTCTGTGATCTTGCAGTCAACTCACCAACAAGCAGCAGACACTGCAAGGGGACTTCCAAGAATATACTTGGTGGATGCAGATAGACAGGAGTTTATCCTGCATGATAGAAAATTCTGGAAAGAGAAGGCCTTTTCCCAGTCTGTTTTCTTCTGGAGAAAATCTTTCCTAATGCAGCCTGAGGGAAGAACATTTATCCCAAACCATCTATGCACAGGAACCTACAATTGCTACTGAATGGGGACAGGTGGGTTGGTGGGTTATGGAAGCAAATATTCTGAGGATGAGGGTGGGTCCTGAGATATGCAAAGTCTGACTTCTAAGAAAGACGTGCTTATCAGACCAGAATCCTGCAGGTTCCCAGAGGAAGTAACAAATAAGGGATAAGGGAAGTTTTAGGGGTAGTAGAATGGGGCAGTAACAAGGAGGACCTTTGTCTACTCAGGAAGGCCTAAGCCAGGGGCCACTGGTGACACCGAAAATGAAGACTCTAAAAACCAAGGAGAGGGATAAGGGAGGGAGGGAGAACATCCTCATGGATCAAGGTCATCTGGGGATTAGGAAACAAAAACATGATAGAATTTCCAGGAAATGCTCTTTTATCCCGACCCCCACCCTCGCCTACCAAAGGGCTCTAGACTGTGATATTGTTTTTAAAATTAAATTTATTTCTTTGAGAGCATTGAAAGAATTTATTGGCACTTAGTTGGGATAATTGCAAAACTGTGGGGTTTGGAAAACTCTGGGAAAGCCAGTGATCTATGATATAGTGATAACAAGAGCTTACTTTTACAGAGTGCTTACTATGGGCCAAACTCTGCGACAGGTAATAAAAGTGCGTTTTCTAATTTAATCCTCACACCATCTTAGGACACAAGTACTATTGTTATCCGTACACCGCAAATAAAGATATAGGAAACACCAAGGGCCAGAGTTCGATCCCTGTACCAGCCAGCCACAGGAAACAAAACAAAACAAAAACAAAAACAGGAGATGTGGGGAATCAGGTAATTTGCCCAACCTCATCCAGGCAGGTCTGAGAGCTCGACCTCCATCCAGTTGACTCTATGGCCTGTCCTCTCAGACAGCGTGGTGGCCAAGCAGAGGACATCCAAGTGGGGGACCAAAGGGATTTGGGGGGGGGGAGGAAGTCCTTTGCCTTATATTCTCAGAATTGAACAGAAGGCTGAAAGCCAAGCAACCTTGATTTATAATTAAGGAGTCATTTGTTTTCGTAACGTCTGACTCAGAGAGAAACACCTACACTCTTCCTTCTGGAGGTAACTTAATTTTCACATTACACTTTAAGGGATATCCTCTATTTACCTAATGCTTTCCTGTTCAGTCTTCTCAGGCTACGAATCTTGTATATTTTATATACACAAAGGTGACTTTTCCTTCCTTTAATGACCAACGCTTATCAGCACAAGCAACCGATACTGAGCTCATAAATATGTCACTCCAAGTTCAGTCTCAGCCCTTCTCTTTTCTAAGAGGAATTCTTGTATGACAGTTTTCCTCCTCCTTTCTTTTCCTAACCCTGTGCATACTGCACTTGTGCCCCAGAAGCACCCTTGGACTGTGTTTTGGTTTCACTCCCTGTTGGCAAATATAAATAAGTGAGTGACTGGTGCTTACATACCAAAATCATTTCAGCAGGAGCCGATAGACAATATAAAACAAGGCCCGTGGAGCCAGCGCCTTCCGATTCCAATTAAATATTTCCTGTAAGCTGGTGCCAACTGTGCATCTTGTAAGACCATTTAAAAGCAGAAGTTTGAACTCACAGGGACCCCATTGCCTTAAAAACCTGTTTCCTGTTTGACAAGACTTTACTAGTAGGAGCAAAGTAGCACATTCAGCAACAAAAGTCATTGTTAGTGGTTCAGATGTGCAAAGGTGGTGGTTTCCTTTCTTGAGTTGTAGATTTCTCTCTTTCAGATCAAGTTTCTGAAAATTAGAACTCTATTCCTAAGGGCCCTAATGACATTTCCAGGGTTACAGGAAATACTCACTTATCTCCCTATCAGTGGATCCTACTGTGCGCTATCTTGTAAAGTTGCAAAACTCTTTGAGACAACCCTATACATTTCATCTCCATTTTACAGATGAGGAAACTCAGGCTCCGGTTTCCTTTCTTTCTGAGTTTTGTCTAGAGCACAGCAGCTTGTCAGGTACTGGGTGTTCAAGGGTCTGCTCTGCCTCTTGTGTCATGACTTTGCACAAGTTATTGAAATGGTTGCTTGTCTCAGCTTCCTGATCCATAAAATGGGGTAAATGCCAGTAAATGCCATAGATATGAAATACCTTTAAAGTCGGTCATAAGAGAGGTGCTATATTGTGATGATATCGGTGAGCCTGGAGGACAATATGTTAAGTGAAATAAGCCAGACACAGAAACACAAGTACTGTATGATCTCACTTACATGTGGCATCTAAAAATGTCAAACTCGTAGAAGCAGAGAGTAGAATGGTGGTTACCAGGGACTGGGAGGAGGGGGGAAATGAGAGATGTTGGTCAAAGGGTACAAAGTTTTAATAATGCAACATGAATAAATTCTGGAGATCTAATGTAGAACATAGTGACCATAGTTAATAACACCGTATTGTATATATGACATGAAATGTTCTCACCACAAAAACAAAAACAAACACTATGTGAGGTGATGTGTCTGTTAATTAGCTTGATTGTGGAGATCATTTCACAATGTATACATATATTAAAACATCACTTTGTACACCTTAAACATCCAGTTGTCCCTCTGTGTCCATGGGAGATATAAAATAACATAGCATCTGCATATAACCTACGCACATCTGCCTGCATACTTTAAATCACCTCTTGATTACTTATAATACCAATACAATGGAAATGCTATGTAAATAGTTGTTATACTATATTAAACATCCAGTTGTCCCTCTGTGTCCATGGGAGATATAAAATAACATAGCATCTGCATATAACCTACGCACATCTGCCTGCATACTTTAAATCATCTCTTGATTACTTATAATACCAATACAATGGAAATGCTATGTAAATAGTTGTTATACTATATTGTTTAGGGAATAATGGCAAGAAAAAAAGTCTGTGCATGTTCAGTACAGACACAAGTTTAAAAAAAAAAAATATATATATATATATTTTTTTGGAGCCTGGCTAGTATGGGGATCTGAGCCCGTGACCTTGAGGTTATAAGGCTGTGCCCTAACCAGCTGAGTTGAATGGCCAGCCCCCTAAAAAATATTTTTTGATCCAAGGTTGGTTGAATCTACAGATGTGGAATCAGTGGATAACATACACAATTTTTATTTGCCACTTATACCTTGATAAGGTTAAAAAAAAAAGGCATTCTAATAACCACAAATTAGTATTATTATTACAGTATCATTATCATTATTTAAAAAAAATTATCTTAGGACTGAAACTCAAAATACTCCATAATCTGGCCCTGATCTACCAGCTTTTTTTTGCCAGCCATGATTCTCTCCTCCCGTTCTCCCATCACACACACACACACACACACACACACACACACACACACACACACACACACACACACACACCCTCTCTTCATGTGCTGTCAGTGAGACTTAGCCCAGTTACTTAGTCTGTCTGAGCCTTAGTGTGATCATCTCTAAGACAGGCTAATGCTCTTTACCTCACAGTGTTATGAGGACAAAATGAAATAAACCACACAGAATACATGGCCCAGGATGGTCACAGAAGACACCTGAGCCCCTGCCTCCCGTTCCCTCAGGTAAAATTCATCGCTCACTCCCTTGTACTGTGAACGTACTTTGCTGGTACAGCTCACTAATTCTAGCTTGTGTTTGTGTCCCTTGTATGTATCTCTGCAGCCCACATGAAATTGCAGGCTTTTGGGGAGCCGGGAAAGTGGCTGCCATGGTCCTTGCCTCATAGTAAGTCCTCTGTGTTTTTGATAGAACTCCAGGAAGGCTACCAACGGGCTCTGTGGGGTCTGAATGCCTTGTGGGCTCTGCTGGGAATTGATATTCACACGTGAATTTGCAAGGCCTTGGAAGCTGAGCCATAGACTAGCTGAATGATTGAGCAGTGAGGCCTGCACATTCCGTAACTTACTCCATAGCTCTGCCTCCAAACTGTATTCTCCCACCTGCCAGCTTCGCCCACATTTAATCAAGTGAACTTCCACATGACCATGTGAGTATAATTTGATGAAGTGAGATTCAAGCATTCATTTACCAAAGATCTACACTTATACTACTGATGCATGGGTACTCCATTCTAGACAGTGTGCTAGGCCCCTTCCTCACATCATGCGAATCTCATGAAAATCCTGAGAGGAGGTATTGTTTTTTTTTTTCCATTTTGCAGTAAAATGATGCTGAAACAGTACCTGTGATATCTTGTAGTAGGTTCTAGAGGTATCCATTAGCTGATACCAAGCTCCTGGTTGCAAAGATCACAATATAGTGGCAGAGACAGGCAAACAGGTTATTAAATGCATCATGAGGCACCAATGCTAAGTTAAAAAAGTGGGGTCATAAAGGGGAGAGTAACTAATACCATTAGAAATGAGAAACTATTATCAGGAAAAGAGGTAATATTTGAACAGAATCCTGAAGGAGGAGAGTTCAGAGGACAGGTACAGGAGGAAGGGAATTCTAGCAATGGGAAAGGGTGTCTTCAAGATTGTGGAGGGTTGGGCCGGCCCGTGGCTC
>NW_007726396.1:712274-719701 GCF_000696425.1 Galeopterus variegatus | reverse complement strand
TTTAAAAAAAAAAAAAAAAAAAAAAAAAGATTGTGGAGGGTTGCGGAGGGGTGCATTCAAGGTGATGAAACAGGACCTGTTTCAGTTGTGGTAGGAAGAGGAGGCAAAACTCAGGCTGGGACAGGACTAGATGCCATGCCAGAGAGCTTGGCCTTTTTTTCTGTAGGCAGTAGGGAACCACTGAGAGTTTTACAAAGGGAAGTTACTCTGGTGTTTTTGGACAGTCAGTCTGGTGGCCTTAGAGTAACAGGAGACAATGAGGATGCCCTGAGCATGTGAGCTATAAAGTTATATAAGGAAAATGTGAAAGAGTTATTATTAATCATCACCCCTGGACATTAGCAAAATTTAGCTTCTTCCATTTCATGCTTATTTCTTCTTTGGATAATATTAGGAAGAAATATACTGTGTACCCAAAACACTTCCTTTCAGGAGCAAAGATCTCAGAGAAAGTTCATTTTGTGGAATGTTTTGACCCATAACATGGTACTTGTTAATCTTTTGAATGACTATATATCTTTCATTAGTAAAAACGTCGTTTGGCTGAGGTGTAATGACTTGGGCCGACATCTCTCAGGACAATTTCTCAGCGCTGACCATCCCCAGCAACACTGTAGGAGATGCTTTGTGGTATCCAGCCATCCTGGCCCAGCCCCACCCCAAACGAATCAATCTTCAGACAGGCACTATGTAAGCAGTGTGTGTAGTGGATTGAATTATGTCCCCCCAAAACTCACGGAAGCTTGAATTGTGTCCCTAAGTTTCCTATATTAGAAGCCTAATCCCCACTGTAACTGTTGAGGGCGGGAAATCCTATTATGGTAACTGAAAGGTGGAGCCTTGAAGAGGTGATTAGATTGTAGGACCATGCAGTAGTGAATGGATTAGTAATGGTGGTCAGGAGCGTGGTTCTGAGGACTTTAAAAGGACAGTGATTGAGGAAATTGTCCTCTTGCTCTCTGCCATTTTCTGCAAATGTGATACCCTGCCATCACTAAAGTCACCACAAAATAATGCCTTCACCATATGTGTTCCCTGGACTTTGGACTTCCTAGCCTCAGAAACTGTAAGTAATAAGTTTCGTTTTCTTATAAATCACTCAGTTTCAAGTACTTTGTTATAAGCAACAGAAACAGATTAAAATAGTGTGCATTCTATGTTGATGTACTTACACATATTTTAAATGGGGGTAGGGATAAGTATGTGGTGTGCTGGGGAAAGATAATCTAGGAACTTTAATTGAGCCCAAAGTTTCCTAAGACTTTCCTTGTGATGGTTGGCCAAACCCTGTCCAAGCAGAGTCCTGGGTTGCGGAAGCCCAGGTGTCCACAGCTCGTGCACCTCTCTGCTTAGCTCACAGAGGGAGGGCAAGGGGCTCCTGCCACCCATTCCCCTGCGGCTGTCTCATGCAATGGGAAATGTCCTTGAACAGCTTTTCTTTTTTTTTAAGCAAACACCTGACTAATGCCATGTTCCATGTCCTTAATGAAGTGAGCTCACCAACAGATGGTGCTGCTGGGACCAGTCCCTGAACACACAACCTCCTTGCTCCTGGAAGGGCTGGTTCCTCCCGACTTTCCATGCCAGGCTTATCGTGTTCCTTCAGTTTTCAAACTCTGGAGTTCCTGACTAATTTTGACTTCTTGCGGCAGGCCTGTGAGGGCAGCCATTGTCTGTACTAGGGCAGGAGCTCCCTGGGAATGGGACTTTCCAAGGGTTACACTGGCAGGCTTGCTCTCCCCAGGGTGCCCCTCCAAACCCCACTTTCCCTGAATGTGGCCTGAACAGACCATCATAAAGTTCTAGAGTCTTCTTGTGAGGATACCAGGCACTGGCTCAGAGTCTGTGGAGCTTCAAGAGCCTTGTAGTTCTGCCCCCTGTCCTGGTGTCACCCATCTATCTGTCTTACGGCTGTAGGCTGGATCCGATGCAGGCCTGATAATGACTTCAATAGGCCTTTGTCAGGAAGGCCTTTGGGGTGACTGACCACCAGCCGGACGTTGCCCCAGGTGTGGTTCCTTGGAGGTGGGAATGGCTCAGGTGGTGGTGCTGAATGACGGTGCTGGTTGCTGGCCGGCCCCTCATGCATCTGCCTGCATCTGGAGACATCTCACTTCCTCCAGAAAAGGGGAGCGAGCAGCCCCAGTAACTTCATCTTCCTCAGCTCTCTCTGCCTTTCATCAGCCACCCTGACCATCAGGAATGACCCAGAGGCGAGAGGAGGAGGAAGAGGAGCGGCACAGAGCGCCATCACACTGGGCTCCGGGGCCCTGAGAAAGGCCAGAGATAGCTGGAAGAAGCCAGGAGGGGAAGCCCGAGGCCGGGCCACGTGTGAGGCCGGCAGCCAGCACGTGGGAGCAGCGCACTGCCAGCGCCAGGCAGACGGGGGCCAGGGTGGCTGTCCTCCTTCCAGCCCTGTGGCCTTGGCGAGTTATTGAGCTTTCCAAGCCTCAGTTTCCTTACCTGTCCAGTAAGCGTTATGGTATTTTCCTCATTGATGTAGTCAAGATTAAGTGCAATGGAGGGTGTAAGACACCAGGTATGCTCGTTCTGTCTCTGTTCCTGGCTCCAGGAAAACCTGGCTCAAAGTCGGCCAGCGTCTTCCAGGGCGTGGCTTGAGTCAGGGACAAGACTCTTGGGAGCATGAGGAGGCTGAAAGGACTTCAAGGTCATCTGGTAAATGTCCTGCGTTCCATAAACTGCTCACGTGGCTGGCGAAGGGGAGGCCACGATCCTGTCAGGAGGAGGCAGAAGCATCTGGCAGGGTGGCGTGGCTGAGCAGGGCCCGGTGACAGGAGAGCCCTCTGCACGACAGTGAGAACCAGACCAAGCCTGCCCACCTCGCAGTAGGTCCTGCGTTCTCTCTGCAGCAGACATGGGGACGCTCTTTACCACCCTCTCTAGGATAATTTTCAGAAGAATTACTCTCACCCCTTTAGACTTTTTCCATTCCTGAGTCCTCTCCATCAATTGCAGTGCCTTCTTTTGGATGGCACGTCTTAAGCTTCTAAACATTCAGGTATATTTAAGTCACAGACCTGGACATGCGTGTAAATTCAAATATTTTTTAGCTAGAAAAATGAAATGTAATTGACAGGATACGGAAAATGCTCAATGACACATTAGGTAATTCATCTTATTTCTTGGAAGTCGTAGTTGTTCAAGAGCTAAGCCTCAGGGACTACTTAATCTTGATTTTTATTTATTTTTTTAAAAGATGACCGGTAAGGTGATCCTAACCCTTGATTTGGTGTTGTCAGCCCCACGCTCTCCCAAGTGAGCCATGGGCTGGCCCTTAATCTTGATTTTTAAATAAAAGGCATTAAAATGGTACACCAATGAGCTATAAATGTGTTTTTTAAATCATAAAACAAAAAATCATCACAATGCGCTGATTTTACATACATATCTTACATGGAAGGTGATTGGAACACATTCAAGATAAGGCACAAGAAGGTTGTGAAAATTAGATGAGGAACCAAGGTGGCAAAATGAAATGTTTTTGCTCAGACAATTTGAACTTTGGGAGGATATATTTATGCTAAACATTTCAATGACATCAGCCTGGAGAAAGGGTACTTTCGGAAGATATAATAAAATTTTATTTTATTTTTTCTTTATTTTAATTTTTAAATTATCTACACTATTTGCTAATTATTCTGGTACTACTTCCAGTTAGCTCACAGTTTTATAGCATTTCAAGCAGAAATCTTGTTCTTTTGATTACTGAGCACCTGTCCCCAACTCGGGATGGCTTCTGGGGTCCTTGCTGAAGCTTCCGTGAACCTGGCTGCTGCTCTCCTTTGCTTGGTTTGTTCTGTTGGACTCCTAGCCTTTGCTGACTTGAGGTGCTCACCTGCACTGCAGAGGAAGTAGAGCAATGGTGCAGGCCCAGCAGCCAAGAGTGCAGACATCATGAAAAGTACGTGTCCCCAGAATGAACCTTCTCCACGTAGTCCCTCTCCTGGTGTCAGTGGGGTCTTCCTCAAGGGGGGTGAGAAGTGTGAGCTTTTCATGGTTTTGGGGAGTTGCAGTAAGGAGCAGTGATGGCATGGGGGACAGTCACTCTCACCCAGAGACTTCACGACCAGCACTGGCCATCGGTATCTAAAGTGTGCCCATCTGGGCCAAGACATTCTTAGCAATGGGAGAGCAGAAATCCTGCTGTGAGTCCAAAGCTGCTCTCCTATGTGCAGAATCCACATGTTTAAGACAAGAGGGCAGCCAGATCACATAGACCCTACAGAGCAGGGATTGTGTCTCCTTGGTTTGAACGTTTAGCTGTATATCCCTCCATGGACAAGGATGGTCACCGCTGTGTGGGGGAAAATGCACCTAGAAACCTCAATTCCAGGTAATTTTTCTAATACCATATTTTACAATAAGCTGAAGCTTGGTTTTCATATTTCATTATTTTTATCAGGAGCTCCTAGCATATCAAAAAGGTATTTATAAGGTGTTAAAAAAAAAAACCATTGGGTAAAAAAATCAAAGGATAAAGAGGAGAAAAGAGTAAACTAGAAGAAGAAAGTAAGGAACTCGTATTCTTAAGCACTTACTATGAGCATTTACTGTGCATCAGCACTTTCAATGATCTTATTTAAGCCTCATGACAACCCTGAAATGTAGGCTCTCTCATCTCCGCTTTACAGCTGAGAATCCGGGGCTCAGAGGGCTTTAGTAATTCACATAAAGAAGGTGTGCTGTAGAGCAGGATTTGAATTCAGGCCTGCACAGCACTGAGGACTGTGCTCCTCTGTTATGTCACCTGCTGACCAGGCAGAATGCGGACAAAAGCCATGGGCCAGGTGGGGTATATGAGGGGACACAGGCATTTGCCTGGCCCTCAAATGGGATCGAATTGAATACACTTTAAACTGATTTCAAGACATAAAACTATTGCTGATGTACATCCTCAATAAATGCTTTTTTTTTTTTTTCCAGCTCCCGGTTCTCAATAAATGTTGACTGGACCACATTGTATATCTACAAAATTATCTAATCCACATTAGTTGAGATGAGCATGGCCCAGGTAGGAAGAGGAAATAATAGAAGGTTGTGACTACAGTGACATGCATTTAAAGTGTCCATTCATGTGAATCTTAGCCTTAAATTACTTGTCAATTTTAATATGTTTGATCACTTAAAAATTACATTTTTCCAAAACTAGAGTTGTTATGGGTCAAATGTGTCCCCTAAAACTTCATGTATTGGAAACTTCATCTCCATTGCAACAGTGTTGAGAGTGAGAAATCCAATATGATATTTGAAAGGTGGGCCCTTTAGGAAGTGATTAGATTGTGAAAATGGTGCCCTTGTGAATGGATTGATCCATTCATGAGTAATGGGTGCAGTTCTGATGGCTTTATTTTTAAATTTTTAAAAATTTTTTGGTGGCTTGCTCGTGCAGAGATCGAACCCTGGACCTTGATTTTATCAGCACCATACTCTAACCAACTGAGCTAACCAGCCAACCTCTGATGGCTTTAAAAAAAGAGCAAATGAGGATGTTAGCTCTCTCTCTCTTTTTATTTTTTTTTTTATTTTTTATTTTTTTATTTTTATTTATTTATTTTTTTTAAAGGATGACCAGTAAGGGGATCTCAACCCTTGGCCTGGTGTTGTCAGCACCACGCTCAGCCAGTGAGCAAACCGGCCATCCCTATATAGGATCCGAACCCGTGGCCTTGGTGTTATCAGCACCGCACTCTACCGAGTGAGCCACGGGCCGGCCTTCTCTCTCTCTTTTTAATCTGTGGCTGGCCAGGATGATCTTTCTCTCTTGCTCAGCCCATTCTTGCCGTGTGACACCCTGCATCACTGTAGAAAGTCACCATCAGAAAAAAGGCCTTCACCAGATGTGTTCCCTGAACCTTGGACTTCCCAGCTTCCAAAATTGTAAGAAATAAATTTCATTTTCTTTATAAACTACCCAGTTTCATTTATTCTGTTATAAGAAACAGAAACAGATTAATACAAGAGTTTTGGCATATTTGTTTATAAACAAATATGGCTTGCTTCTTTGTTATACTTTTAAATACATGTCTGGAATTGACATTATAAGTCAAATTTATTTCTCCCCAGGTGTATATTTTCAATGGTTTCTATTTCTTCTGAGGACTAAAAGGTCCCTAGCTAGTGTTAACCTAATGTTTAGCATTATGTGCATGCAGGCTCCTGTTTTATAAATAAATATACTGGGAATTTCCCCATATGTCTGAGGCACCTGACTGCTCTGGGGGAGCATTTCCTTCACTACGCTATGGCTTACTTTGTATGAACTGCTGCCACACTTACTTCATCTAGAATTATCTGGAACATTTGGGCCTCCTTGATTTATGTGAGTGAATGAAAGAAAATCATTAATATATCTAAACAATAAAAAGATAGCAGGTGAGATAGCTGAGCCCAGTGGTGAGAAGACCAGATTCCTGCACTTTCCTGCCTGTCATAGACACCTTGGAGGTGGCCCTGTGCCAGGATGACCTGCATCACCTCTGGGTTATACAGCCAGAATGCTCAGGGTGTGCAGCCTGAGGTTTGGGAAACTGTTCCCAGCAGAGAGGCACTGAGAGGGCATTTGGCTTTGTGTAACGTGGTGGCTCACCCTTCCTACAGAGGTAAGTAGCACCTGGCTTCCTTGGGGTCTAAAGAAGATCTCATAATTACCCGGACTTATGTCATTAAGCCCAAATATGGCACCTGGAGTGCCAAAGAAAATGAGTGAAATCCTAAAGTTTCTCTTCCTACATCTGAATTCCCACCCAGGAAGCAGCCAGAAAGGGAAAAGTATATGGCTCCAACTAATAGGTTCTCTGTAAAAGACCTACAACCTGTACACAGTCTTCCCACAGTAATCAGCTCCCTGGTCCAGGGGGTCAGGGGCAGAAGGCAAATGCCCTTCCTTGTTTCAAACCTCTCTGGCTTGGTGGTATTCTTCTGAGGCATCTTTCTTCCCTTCTGGCCTAGTGTTCACTTTCAGCAGAGGTCACCTGTATGAACATATTCAAGGGAAAGAGGGATGTGGGTGCTCAGGACTCCACCAGGGATGGCTGCTTCCCGACACACTGGCTCCAGGGTTGGGAGTAAGTTTCCAAATAGTAGTTATTTGAACAAATCAAAGCATATGGACTTTGATTTATATGGACATAGTGCTCTTTCGTCACATATCTTTAAAAGCCTTATTAAATAGAATGGTTCCTATTTGGTAGGTGCAGACCAGCAGTTCTCAGCTCTGGCCGCCTGTTAGAATCATCTCGAGAGCTCAAAATCTCACAGGTTTTATAGTTCCGCTGATGAATTGGAAACAGAGAGAAGGGTGATTCTAATAGACTATTTCTTTTTTTTTTTTTCCTTTTTGTCTTTTTTTTTTTCGTGACCGGCAACGGATCGCAACCCTCACTGTCGCGCCCGTACTGGACCGGGAC
>NW_007726396.1:705526-711618 GCF_000696425.1 Galeopterus variegatus | reverse complement strand
CCCGCACCTCGCTCAGCCAGTGAGCGGGAACCGGTCTGTATGTGGGATCCGAACCCTCGGCGGGAGCGCCGCTGCGCTCCCAAGCGGCGCACTGTAGCAGTGCGCCACCAGGCCGGCCCCTAATAGACTATTTCTGAAACCAACCTCCAGTGTCTTGCTTGCCCTTCACTGATTTTATTGGAATTGATCTGAATACAAATGCATCTTATTTCATCCCCCTCTCCTACCTGCCACCTGCCGAGCAAGAAGGATGACAGTGTTCAAAAGCCGAACTTGGGGTCCTGCCTGCCGGTGACACATAAGCCAATGTGAGGTGCTCTGATGAACCAGGAGTAGCCCTCTTGCAGCACTGGGGATTCTTCTTACAGGGTCACAGCGCCAGCATTTCTAACCCATTCCTTCTCCCGACCTGCACACCTGCTTCCAGTCACTCCAATGGGAAGAGCTGAAGAGCAGGGAAACAGTCCCTTTCTCTTGCACAAGGCATCTCAGTGGCTGCAGTGGGATTGCCCACATGCCATTCTGTTACTTACTAATGAAGAAACAACAGCAACAACAAAACAAAACCCTTGATTGTTCCAAAGAAGAGGGTACATCTCTCTGGGTGGTGAAGATGACGGCGTCCTAGCTGAGAGGGAATCTCCAGGCACAGATGGCTGGAGAATTAGAAATAGGGAGAGCTGGGGACTGACTTTTCTTCTTGATAGCTGATTTTTAATGTTCCTTTTGGTTGTTTTAAATGTTTAATGTTCTTCTTCATGGTTTGTTTCTGTAGAATAAGACGTAGGAAAAAAAGAAAAGGCAGGACAATTAGGTCTTGAGAGATCTAGAGGCTCTAGCAATCTCTCTGATGTTGTTGATGCTACAGGTTGTTTCTTTTACAGTTGGTCCATAAAAGAAGAGGAGGGAATTTAGATCCTCACACCTCTGGCTTTTGAATGGCCTAGTTTGAGGGGAGCTTTAGCTGCCTAGGAAGGCAGAGCCCAGGGAGAATATGCAGGGGAATCCTCTTTCTGATGCTTTAGGACTCCTGTGTTTATTTTTCACTCCCCAAAAATCTGTTATGGTCCCTTTAAGTAACTATAGTTTGGCAGATGATTTGGTGGTAACGTTGTAAAGCGAAACCTAGGAGACAAACTGCTTGGCATACTTGCTGTCAGCATTCACGTTACTTTGAAAGTGTAGGACATTTAGGAAAATATTAGTTTAAGTCACAAAGAGGAGAGTTTTATATCCTGTCCTCTAGGGCTCGCTGAGTCAGATTATTGACACAGTTTAATCTCTAACCAGAGACATTATAAAAAAAAATAACAACCGAAAAATCCCCAACAAAAACCAAAAAACGAATTCAAACAAATAAAACCAAAACAAACTTCAGAGTGGACTTTAGTAAGGAATATGAAAGGGTTGCAGAGGCACTGTTGTCCTGTGGCTTTCCAGCGTTGGAAGGCTGTGCTTTGTGAATATTTAGGTAGGAAGGAAGGGTTTGGTCAGGCTGGAGGGAGGGTTGGTGGAGAGAGGAAAGGGGTGGGGAGCTGTTCCTGGTGCTGGGAACATGGGAGGAGAGAGCAGCCAGCACCTCCTAGGCTGGGGCGGGGAGCAGGGGCAAGATCCAGGGACAAGTGCAGGGTTCGTATTCCTGAAACACCTGGAGAGCATTTCCAGGTAGGGTATTCCTCCTGTTAATCGTGTCAGGCAGGATCAGAAAGCGTGCTAGGAGATGTGTGAGATGCTGGCCCCTTCCAGCTGGCTCTTGCTCAAACATTTTCCAAGTTCGAAAATGAATACTTTCAAAGATGTGTTAACACACTTGGGGGACAAAATTGAACTTTGCTATAATCTTTTAAACATGAAAACTTTAAGAAATGTATTACTGTGGTCATAGATGCAGAGGGAAGGTAGCCTGAAGAACCTCCATGCATCATCCAGACAAAGTAGTCTCCTGCTTCCTGCTTTACAGTTGGAAACTCTGTAGATTTAGATGGTTGGGAAATATTAAATAAGAAAATCCGTGAGCTCTTTTAGTGTTTAAGGAGGGGAAAATAGAACAAAACAGACTACATTTCTTAGCAGTCAGCAGCATAGTTTCAAAAACTCAATCATGTCTTATGGTCATATTAAAAAAAAAAAAAAAGATTTTCCAGGTCAAGGATGTGTTCCTAGAGTTATTAAGTAATGTAGGAAAATAACTGTGTCTCCACAAAACAACTCCATTCTAAAGAAAAAATAAAAATACTCTTTAGAAATGGCACAGGAAGGAAGCTGTGCTTTGTGTCCAAGCACAAACAGGCAAGATTAGCATTATTAAAAATCACTCCTAATGGAACACTGTGGTGCACCACACACCAAAGAGTTTCCATTTCCACTGGTTTCCACTTCAATAACTGCACCTTCTAATTCTTTTCAGGAAAGAAAACTGAAAATAGCCATTGCACCTGAATTCTTTTAAACTCATGGTCCCACGTTCAACCAAGAGCTATAATACTGGTGAAGATAACTAATGGGTTCATCTCGGTTTCCAACAGGCTGTTTCAAGTTTGACTGGGAGGACTCTCACCCATCGGCTTGTGCCTCTAGGTGCCACTAGCTTTAGGTCCTTCTGGTCCCAAGAAGGAAAGAGTAGCTCACAGACTTTGTGTCATGTCTGGTCTTTGTCAGATGAGTGATGCCCAGTATGTGCCTCTCCTTTAGGAAGAATGGAAGATACCAGGAGCACACCAGTCCTCTTAGACCAGTGCCATTTCTTTTGAGATTCTCTCTTCCAGTTCATAGTATTATTCTGAGAACTTTCTAGTGGAATTTTAGGGGTACTCTATTTTAATTCTTATTTTTAATAATAAGAATGAAAACTTTTATTTCAGGGCCGGCCCGGTGGCGCACTGGAGAGTGCGCCGCTTGGGAGCACGGTGGTACTCTCACTGAGGGTTCGGATCCCATGTGGAGACCGGTTCCCACTCACTGGCTGAGCGCGGTGCGGGCGCAACACCGAGGGTTGCGATCCCGTTGCCAGTCAGTAAAAAAATTAAAAAAGACAAAAAGGAAAAAAACAAAACAAAACAAAACTTTTATTTCAAATTAAATAATCAAATTTGATTTCTGTTTTTTTTTCCTTCTAATTTATCATCATCACTAACATTTAATGATTTAAGCATGAGTTTAATATAATTATCTTAAATATTTATTTTGTTATATTATAATGAGAAGTTAAAATTTGGGAAAATATTAAGAAGTTAAAATAAGAAAAATGACACTCTATTTCCACCAATCAAAACATCAAAAATAACATTTTTAGGTTATTTATGCTGTCTCTTTTTCCACATAATGATTTATAAAAAAAACTAATATAGATATACTATGGAGAGTGAAAAGGCAAGACACAGACACTCTTGGGAAAAGATATTTGTATAAAATTATCTGACAAAGGACTCATATCCAGAATATTACAAAGCTCCTATAAATCAAAAGAAAAAGACAAACTAATAGAAAAATGGGCAAAGAACTTGAATTGGTGAGTCACTAAAAAAATATTCAAATGGCCAATAAACATATGAAAGTGTTCAGTCTCATTAATCATAAGGGAAATGCAAACTAAAACCACAATTACATACCACCATACACCTACTAGAATGATAAAAATTAAAGTGACTGAGAGCATCACATGCTCGTGAAGGTGTGGAGCAACTGAAACTCACATATACTCATGAAAGTGTAAATTGGCACAGCTCTTTGGAAAACGTTTAGTCAGAATTTACTAAAAATGAACACACACTCACACCCTGCATTCAACAATTCCTTTTCTAGGTATATACTCAACAAAAATCTGTACATCAGTGCAACAAAAGACACATAGAAGAATGTTCATTAAAGCATCATTTTTAATAGCCCCAAATTGGAAATGATAAAATGTACATGAAGAGCAGAATAGATAAATATCCTGTATTTATACAATGGAATACTGTACAGCAATAAGAAAGACCTACTGCTAAATGCAGCAATGTGGATGAATTTCATAAACATAACTTAAGCAAAAGATGACAGATACAAAAAAGTACATGTTGTATGGTTTCACATATATACTTCCAAATTAGGCATAACTTATTTATAGTGATAGACGTCAGGATAATGATGACTTTTTGTGGGGCAGTAATTGAGAAGGGACATGAGGGGGCTTTTGGGGTGGTGGCAATGTTTGATTTCTTGTTCTGGGTAGTGCATCATGGTTGTGTTCACTAAGTAAAGATTAATTGAGCAATAAACCCATAATTTATATTCTTCTGTATGTATAAATGTCAAAATAAAGTCCGCTCTAAAACATGTCATTTAACAAAGAAAAGGATAGTGTTTTCATGATGCTTGTGAAGAAGCCAAATATTTTTCACAAGGAGCCAAGGGCAGGCAATGCCCTCCACCCAAAAGTAGGCAGGAGAGCAGTGCCCAGTGGCCTAGGCAGGATCCAAAGGCAGGCAGCCTCCTGTACCAGGAAGCAGGCAAGAGAGCAATGCACAGGGGCCCAGGCAGGAGATGAGGGCAGCCCACCCTCTCGATTTGGAATGAGGCAAGACAGCACACCCAAGAACAGCACTTTTCCACATGGTTGGCCCACCACAGCCACCACCACAGCCATGGCTGCTGCAAAAGGAGCTTGACACCATAGCAGTATCTACAGCCTCTGTATAGGTGGCCCACCAGAGACTTTACTGCATTGACACAAAGTCACCAGTTGGGACTGGAAAAAGAAGAGGATGGCCTTCTCCTCAAAGCCTACTCCAGAGTAATAAAAAAAGCAACTGCTGGGGCCGGCCCGGTGGCGCACTGGATAGTGCGCTGCTTGGGAAGCGTGGCGGCGCTCCCGCCCGAGGGTTCGGATCCCACATACAGACCGGTTCCCACTCACTGGCTGAGCGAGGTGCGGGAGCAGCACCGAGGGTTGCGGTCCCGTTGCCGGTCCCCGGTCCGGTACGGGGGCAACACTGAGGGTTGCGATCTGTTGCCGGACACGGAAAAAAAAAAAAAGACAAAAAGAAAAGCAACTGCTTTACCAGATGACCAGACACCAATGTACAGATACGAGAAATGTGAAAACTCAAGAACAAAAAAAAAAAGTAACTGCTTTACCAGATGACCAGACACCAATGTACAGATACGAGAAATGTGAAAACTCAAGAAAATATGACACCACCAAGAGAATACTGTAATTCTCAAATACCAGACCTTATCGAGCAGGAAACCCTTGAAATGGCTGTAAAGGAATTCTGAGCAACAATTATAAGGAAACTTACTGAACTACAAGAAGACTTAGTTAGGTAACATAATGAATCAAGAAAAAAATCCAGGATATGAAGGAGGACATTTACAAAGAGATTAATACCTTAGAAAAGAATGTAGTAGAACTCATGGAACTGAAAAATTCACTCAATGAAACAAAAAACACAACCAATAGCTTAAGCAGTAGGCTAGAGCAAGCAGAAGTAAAAATTTCTGATTTTGAAGGCAGCCTTTTTGAAACAACTTAGGCAGACAAAAAAAAAAAAAAAAGGAAAAAGAATTTTAAAAAATGAAGAAAATCTAACAGAGCTAGCAGACAACCTTAAGCACACAAACATTTGAATCATGGGTGTTCAAAAAGGGAAGGAGAAAGGAGAAGGCATAAAAAAACCTATTAAACAAAATAACATCAGAGAACTTCCTGGGTATTGGGGGACACATGGACCTGCAGATCCAGAAGGCTCAAAGATCCTCAGACAGATTCAACCCCAAAAGATCCAGGCTGGCCCGTGGCTCATTCGGGTGAGTGCGGTGCTGATAACACTAAGGCCACGGGTTCGGATCCCATATAGGGATGGCCGGTTAGCTCACTGGGTGAGCGTGGTGCTGACAACACCAAGTCAAGGGTTAAGATCCCCTTACCGGTCATCTTTAAAAAAAAAAAAAAAGAAAAGACACCCCCAAAATATCCTCTCTAAGACACATTATAGTCAAACTGGTAAAGCTCAAAGACAAAGAGAATATTGAAAGAAGCAAGAGAAAAGCATCAAGTCACCTGTAAGCAAGCCCCTATCAGACAAACAGCAGACTTCTCAATAGAAATTCTA
>NW_007726396.1:684870-703588 GCF_000696425.1 Galeopterus variegatus | reverse complement strand
TCATAAACATCAACTTAGGTTTTGGGTTAATATAACTTGTGATTTACATAATACATATGCACATTTAAAGATCTATTATTTTTAGCCTTAAAATATTTTTATATGTATTACTGGTTTTTAATCTTCCATACGACTAGCACAATACATAACACAGATGTGGCTAAGGTCGTTTTTTAAGTCAGGATCCAAGGAATAGAAAAATCAAACTGAGGTTATAGAGAAAATGACAGAGCTGAGAGGAGACCTTGAATGATCTTGTTCTCAAACCCATTATTGACTCCTCCCAGGCATTCTTATGCCCAGAGCCTTGGGGGCAAAAATGCTGGGATTAAAAAAAAAAGAAAAGAAAAAAGAAAGGAAAAGGAATAAAACAAAAACAAACAAAAAAACCAAAAAAAGAAAAAAAAAAATGTTGGGATTACCCTTAACCCTTGCTTGCAGCATCTGCTAGCCCTGAAGCTACTGGGGGCAGTTTCTCCGCCCTAACTTCTTTCAGACAGTATTAACATTGCAAGAAAAGAAATACAATGTGGGGTTTTTCGAGGGGACAGAAATTTAGAGGGCTAAATTTTGCCCACTTCTCAACACTATTTTAGAACTCAAATTACTCATTCCACTTTAAGTTACATTACTTAAGAGAAGAATATTAGCATAACGTATAAAGGGCACAGTTTTTGAAGACAGAGACCTGGCTTCAAATTCTAGTTCTAACACTTACTGGTGTCGCTACATCTGTTTTCTTACATGTGGAAGGGAGATAACACTCATCATCAGGAAGGCTCTATATTAGGAGTCAATGAGGAAATTTAGATAGCACTAAACATACATAGTGCTCAATAAATATCTAAGACTATTCTTATTATTAGTGCTTGGCAGGATGCCAGGAAATTAGAGCCCAATAGATGATAGCTAATAATTTTATTAGGTAAGAATTCTCAAAATAAGTGTTCTGATTTCTCAACTGTTCCTCTGTGATTGTTGACATTCACCAGAGAGAAGCCACTATTTGGGGAAGAGAACTATATTAGGAATGTTCTGGGGGTGTGGTGAGGGCAAGGTCAGAGGGACAAGGTCACTCTGTGACATTAAGTGAAAGAGACGAGGAGGCTGAGTCTTGGGGCTGATGATTTCTAAGGTGTAAACAAAGATAGACTGAATTCTTAATTCTGGGACAAGGTCACTCTGTGACATTAAGTGAAAGAGACGAGAAGGCTGAGTCTTGGGGCTGATGATTTCTAAGGTGTAAACAAAGATAGACTGAATTCTTAATTTCTCACAAGACAAACAATTCAAGTGCTCCCAGCCTCCAAAGTGGGGGTTCAGGGTGTGGCCATGTTGGGATGGCCAAATCAAGGCCTTGGGTGGGGGTGGGAGGAAGGTCTTGACTCCTCAGATAGGTAGGTGCAGCCTGATGGCAGAGGGGTCTGAATCTGGGAACAGGATCCCTACAGAGTGTGGAGATCACCCGTGAGCCAGGTGCTTGCTGTGATATCCCTGGTGGCCACTTTCCAGGGGCCGGATCTGCACACCTGCTAGCCGTGTATAGAGGTCTTGAGTGGGTAGAGTCCCAGATCTCAGATTTTCACGCTGCAGTATCCTCATTCACAGCATCCTTGGGCAGACAGGTTGGCAGGCAAGGGTGCAGAGAGTGCACCAGAGGCTCGGCAGAGACCCTCCCCCAGACCAAAGCTGGGATATTGCACTCCAGCAATCACGCCCCGCCCCTCCAATACACACTCGCACGCGGACAGAACCCCTCTGAACACTCCCAAGGGCTTTAGATCCCGGTAGGACTCCTGCCCTTTGGGAAGGACTAAGGTCACCAGACTCAATGTCCCAGGTACTGTGGCTCAGAAATATAGGGACCTCCTTTCAATTCATTTTTCCTCAAAACTTTTTCTTGAAAAATTTCCAGCCTACATAAAAGTTGAAAGAATAGTACACGGGACACCATGATATCCTTTCCCTAAACTCACCAATTCTTTCAAGGGGCGTCTGCTGGCACCCGCTACGTGCTGGGTGCGGTGGCAGCCTCTGGAAACCAACACTGAGTGAGTCCCGGTTGCTGAGCTCACGCTGCTTTGGCTCATAGGAGGGAGACCATAAAAAACCGTAATATGGTCTGATAATGTTTTATTGCTGACAGGCATAAAGCACTGTGGGAACAGACGGAGGCGTCGTTTTCTGATTGGACATCAGAGAAGGCCTCTCGTGCAGGTCGTGTTCCCCGCAAGCGGATTTTGGGCACGGGGAGCGGCATGGGTGAAGGCACAGAGATCTGACCAGGCCTGCTAGATTTGGGGAACTGCGGCTCCATGATGAAGTGGTTCAGAAAGTCCCAGCGCTGGTCCCCGCAGGCTGCAGGGGCCCGGACTCGACTGGACCATCACGGCTCTGAGCAGGGAGCAGTACGTGCGGGGCGCAAGATCCCTCCACCGCGTACTGCTGGCTCCAGGAGACACTGAAGCTGACTGCCCTAAAAGTTTTAAGCCAAAAATCTTTTCTGAAAGTGGTAAGGGGGTCACTTTCTTTCGAAAGAAAAATGAAATGTTTGCCAGGGCTGGTGGCTGTCGGGGATCTTGCTTGAAGATCTAGGGTCGATGAATTGCTCTGTGGACGTGTCTGTCAGCCCTGACACCTGAAGTGCACGTGCTGGGTGCACCTGGCCTTGGTGAGCTCCTGCGGCCTCTGTCTTGTAGCAATAACTTGCTTCCCATTTCCTGGAATCCATCAGAAGAAAATCTTGTATATAATCACCCTGAATTGTTACAACTAAGTTTTGAAATGAAAGGGAATAGACCTTCTTTACTCATTTAAAAAGAAGCAAAGGCAGACATTTGAAATGTAGGGGAGACTTTTAAAAGATTGTAGGACTCATTTCTCCTTCCAAGGAGCACAGCATCTCTTAGTTTTCCAAGCTCTGAAGCGACAAGGTGGCCACATCTGCAGCTTCTCATTTCTGGGGGGATCTAACTGCTTTTCTCCTTCTGCAGTCAGGAGGGCCAAGCCCTCGCATGCATAACCACACTTGCTTTAACTTTTTCATTTGACACTTAAAAAACAACTCATAAGGACTAAAAGCTGTGACATCCATGGCCTCTTCTCAGATGTCTGTATTTTATAATCTTACTGTAGAAAGGGCTGGTGTAGCTTACTTAATAGCCTTTTCTTGGTGTTCTTGGGATAAGATGGTGTGGTGGTCCCCTTTAGGGTGGGCTGTGGCAGAGAGTAGGGCAGGCGTGGCTGGCAGAACCCCCACTGTTTCTGCTTCTGGGGTCATAAAGAAATTCACCAGCCTTGGACTTGTTAAATACAACGTATTCTCTGCATCTGAAATGTGCACGGGCCTGAAAGTCATTCTTGGGGTCTCCCTTTGACCCTCAAACTGTATCACAGTTTCTTGCCGGGCACAGCAATGTACTTTATTGGTCTGATGGCTCCACACCCACAGGGAAGGGCTGCTTAGCGTTAGAATGCTTTCAGAGAGCTTGAAGGTCCTTTCCCATAATAAACGGCCCCAGGGCAGCAGAGTGGACTAGCAAGAGATGGAGGCTTTACCTACCTAAAGACATGCAAAGACAGACCAAAACACAGATTGTTCCCTTGTCTTTTATTCCTGACTGTGACACTGCGATACCTTGAGAAAACTGAAGTTGCCCTTTATGTAAAAAATAAAGAAAAAAGAACAAATTTACTTGTTATTGCTTGCATACTTTCATATCTAATGATATATTCAGATGGCAATGAATAATTCCTAGCAGGTTTTGGATCAAAAAATTAAACCATTGATATATTGAGGGGCTGTTCTGTAGGAAACACAGGCATTTAAATATGAATGATACCTTTTACCAAACAACTTAAACTCTTATGAACACAAGGCACACAAAAGTTAGAAATGATGCAGGTGGTGCTGAAGGAGGTCGGAGGAAAGTCACAATAGTGATGGCAGGAGCAATCTGAGAAGGCATCATGGATCAGAGACAATGAACTAGCAGATTTTAAATTCAGCAAAGTATGTCTGTACGATACATAAAACCTGTGAAAAGAGGTCCAGAGTATATGAGGTACTTCAAAAAGTTTGTGGCAAAAATAGAATTAAAGGACAATACAAATCTTTCCATGAAGTTTTTCAAGTACTCTTGTACACACCAAACCGTTTAGTGTTGGAGAAAAGACTGGAATTGGGTGTGGGGATATTAAAGAGAGCAGTTGATTTTGATCATATTCATGAGCTGTATAACTAATCAGTGGTATGCTGGTAAATGTTTAAGAAGGAACTCTCCTTGTCTACCTGGTAACAGAAATTTAGTGGGGGTGGGTCCGGCCCGTGGCTCACTCGGGAGAGTGTGGTGCTGATAACACCAAGGTCGCGGGTTCAGATCCCTGTATAGGGATGGCCGGTTAGCTCACTTGGGAGAGAGTGGTGCTGACAACACCAAGCCAAGGGTAGCCCGTGGCTCACTCGGGAGAGTGTGGTGCTGATAACACCAAGGTCGCGGGTTCGGATCCCTGTATAGGGATGGCCGGTTAGCTCACTTGGGAGAGAGTGGTGCTGACAACACCAAGTCAAGGGTTAAGATCCCCTTACCGGTCATCTTTAAAGGAAAAAAAAAAAGAAAGAAAGAAATGTAGTGGGGGAGCTAAAAGAGGAACTAGAGGAGGGAGAAATTAACTTTGTTAAGGTATGGGGAAGGGGGAGAGTCAGAGAAGGTTCTCTGAAAGCTGGGATCATAGTTATGTAACAAGAGAATGGGGAAAGGCCCCCAAACATGAAGCGCATGATACACTTGGAATTGCAAGTTGGTGTCTTTGTACTAGATTATTGGCACAAAATGGAGCATCAGGCCAGAAAAGAGGGTTGGGACCATACGATCAAAGAGGCTACATTTCGGGCCGGCCCTGTGGCTCACTCGGGGCTACATTTCTCCATGCAGTAACAAGAGCTACTGACAGTTTCCGAGCAGCATCAGGCAATAACTCTGGTGGCGGTAAAAAGGCTACACTGAGACAGAGACCCGTCGAGGAGACCACTGTAATGTTTCAAGCAGACTATACTTAGGTCTTGGATTAAGGCAATGCAGTAGAGATGGAAAAGGGGCAGATCCAAGAAGCGTCCAGGATGATGGACTGACTGAGATGAGCAGGAGGGATAGGTGGCTTGAAGAGAATACCGAGGACTTTGAAAAATGATCACCCTTGGGCCGGCCCGATGGCGCACTGGAGAGTGCACTGCTTGGGAGCAGGGCGGAGCTCCCGCCGAGGGTTCGGATCCCATGTGGAGACCGGTTCCCGCTCACTGGCTGAGCGCAGTGTGGGTGCAACACCGAGGGTTGCAATCCCTTTGCCGGTCCCCGGTACGGGCATGACACCGAGGGTTGCGATCCCGTTACCAGTCAGTAAAAAAAACAAAAAGGAAAAAAAAAAAAAAAAAAGATCACCCTCTCTTGCAGGAATGAATGGCTTCATTGGAAAAGAAAATACACATTTTAAAAGAGACTATGAAGTTGAGGATTTGTGAGCCCAAATTTGTTATTTTCTTCGCATCTTACTACTGACAGTTGTAAGTTCGAAAGAGAGAAGGTCTGAGACATGAGGGGCAAGCCAGGAAGATGGTTTTGTTCTACTGAATTTGGATTTATGGGTCTTGCTTCTGTGTAGTTACATTATTAAAATGATAAACTTTTGGTCTGATATGGAGGGCATCTCACAGGATTGGGAAATAATAATTAACCCAGGAATTTACTAGATAAATGATAATTTCTTCATGGAGCCTGAAAAGAGAATAAGTAAGGGAAAAGGAGGAAAAGAGCCAGGCAAACCTGGGAATCCAGCCAGGCTGAAGAGTAACAGGCATGAGGTAGAAAAGAATAAGGGCGTGGGAGGTGCCTGGTAATTCACACGAGGAAACGGTTGGGAAGGAGGCCAGAAACAATGCTGAGGGCCTCGGATGTCTATGTACACACAAGGGGCATAGGTAACAAGCAAAGTAAACTTGAGATTATAACAGCAGCTGGTAAACATGATGATCTCATTGAAACCTTGTGGGAGGGGACCTGAGACTGCCATTCATTACGAAATTGAATCTATATCCTGCTTTAAAGAAGCATACCCATGAGGTGGGGAAGGAGACTGGTGTGTGTTGTAGAGGAACTGAGTGGAAATCCATTGACGAGCATAGCCGCAAATACAGAATTTAGGAGGAGAGGATCAGAACGTTAAAGCAACTACTACATACCATTTGGCCAGAGAGTAATAGGGAAAATATTAAATGTCAAATTTGTATAAAACATCCAAATAAAATCTTCTCAAAAATTTTAATGAGAGGGTTGGCTGGTTAGCTCAGTTGGTTAGAGCATGGTGTTGTAACACCAGGTCAAGGGTTTGGATCCCTCCACTGGCCAGATGCAAAAAAAAAAAAAAAAAGAGAGAGAGAGAGAGAGAGAAATATGAGTTTGATTTCATGAACATAACATTTTTATAACCATTTTTATGTTTGAAATGGCTGCATGTACTTCCTAACTAAATTTTTTTTGTGTGTGTGTGTGTGGCAGCTCACTGGTACAGGGATCAAACCCTGGACCTTGGTGCCATCAGCACCATACTCTAACCAACTGAGCTAACCGGCCAGCCCCCTAACCAAAATTTAAAAAACAATCTGCTGAAATTCTCAGTAGTCACCATCAATAAAATTTCTTTGTGTAAGTGAGTGACAAAAAAATTAAAACGTTTTTGTAACTATTGAACATATGTAGCAGTTGAGATATGGATAATCTAACAGTACTTACTTTTTTTTCACTGACAAATGTAATGTTGAAATTCATGTGACAAGGCAAACAGATTCTTTATGATGGGCAGACATACTTGTGTCTCGCCTGTGGGGACAGCCACTCAGCCAGATCAATAACCCCTTGTAGCCAAGGATCATGAGTCTGTCCAAAGGAGTCAGATCAAAGATTCAACAGTAGAAGTCTCTAGGAAGTGTCAGCCCAGAGGCATAGGGATGCTGTCGGTGTTTCCCTCTCTTGGAGCAATACTGCATCAGTACCTGGGGATATGGGTGTTATAGGTTAAATTGTGTCTCCCCCAGCCTCTTGCCCCAATTTATATGTTGAAGTCCTAGCTCTCAGTAGCTCAGAATGTGCCCTTATTTGGAAGTAAGGTCTTTGTAGATGCAATCAAGTTAAGATGAGGGCATACTGGTAAGGTGGGCCCTAATCCAATGACTAGTGTCCTTATAAGAAGAGGGAAATTTGGACATAGAAGGAGAAGGTGGACATCTGTATGTCAGGGAGAAAGGCCAGGAACAACAGATCCTTGCCTCACAGACCTCAGAAAGAACCAACCCAGAGAACCCCTTGAGTTTGGACTTCCAGCCTCCAGACCTGTGAGACAATACTGGAGTGTTACATAGGCTGCTCAGTCTGTGGTCCCTTGTAAGAGCAGCCCTAGCAAACTAATGACAACGGGACTAGAGTTCAGATCCTGAGAAGTGGAGAGGCACTGGCAGGGACCAGACAGTATGTTAGAGTAATGGCCAAGCCAAAACTTTAGCCCAAAGGGTAGGCTGAAAATGAAAAAGAGGAACCGAGACAATGCCTAGTGAATTTTGGGCAAACTCAGTGAAGTTAAAGCTAGATCTCAGGGGCTTCCGCAGGACTAACCTCCCAGACATAAAAGATATTGCATCAAACGTAGGGCAGCAGGAACCCAGGCAGGCCGGCTACTTCCATGCAGAGTGGCCCAGTGGCTGGGTCAGGTTGGCATGTGTGTGGAAGTCCCCAAGTACCTAGGATTGAGGGGTGTAGGTAAGGTAGTTATGTGAAATAAATTTTAAAATTTTGGCTCAAAATTAGGAAAATTTTCATTTTTCTCTGTAAAAGCACTTGAAATTTAAAGTATCTTAACAAAATTTATCATGCATTTCCTCTGTCTTTCTTCCTGTTTGTATATTTTAGAGAGTTGGATTCAGAAAGTGTACATGTAATTTGCATTCTGATTTTTTTTTTTTTTTTTTTTTTTTGGGGACAATGCCTAGTGAATTTTGGGCAAACTCAGTGAAGTTAAAGCTAGATCTCAGGGGCTTCCGCAGGACTAACCTCCCAGACATAAAAGATATTGCATCAAACGTAGGGCAGCAGGAACCCAGGCAGGCCGGCTACTTCCATGCAGAGTGGCCCAGTGGCTGGGTCAGGTTGGCATGTGTGTGGAAGTCCCCAAGTACCTAGGATTGAGGGGTGTAGGTAAGGTAGTTATGTGAAATAAATTTTAAAATTTTGGCTCAAAATTAGGAAAATTTTCATTTTTCTCTGTAAAAGCACTTGAAATTTAAAGTATCTTAACAAAATTTATCATGCATTTCCTCTGTCTTTCTTCCTGTTTGTATATTTTAGAGAGTTGGATTCAGAAAGTGTACATGTAATTTGCATTCTGATTTTTTTTTTTTTTTTTTTTGGTGGCTGGCTGGTACCAGGATCCTAATCCTTGACCTTGGTGTTATAACACTGAGCTGTAAACAACTCAACTATCCAGCCAGCCCCTTACCTTCTGTACTAAATAAAATTAGTACATTTTCCCATTTTGCTTCATGATTTCTCATAAATAGAAGCTTTAATGGTTGTCCAAACGTTATTAAAGCATAACTTCTAATGGTAAATCTGTGGAGTGGGTGAACCATAACAAATAATCCCGCGTTGTTGAATGTTAAAATTGTGGCTGGTTTCCATCCTATCATTCACTTAAAGTTTCCTTCCAGTACTGAGATTCTTTGATTCTATGTTTGGCAAGGGTAAATGCAAACCACTTCTCAAATTATCTTCTCCATCTCTAATTCTTCCTAAGAGCAGCCTTTGGAGATGTGCGGACATGTGTTACATTTAGTCAGATTTCTGTTTATTTCTTCTGAGTACCACTTACACAAAAATGATTTTAAGAAAATTCTATATAGTCGTCTATCCTAGGCAGTCTCTTTTTCTTCTTCTTTTTTTCCAGATATGCAGGAAAAAAATGCAAAGTTAGCACAAAGAATTCCTTATATATCCTTCACGCAGATTCCCCCAAAGCTAACATTTTACCTAACCACAATGCAATGATCAAAATTGGGAAATTAAATTCGATACAATACTATTATCAAATCTACAGACCTGATTCAGATTTTACCAGTTGTTCCACTGTGTCCTTTTTTTTGATCCAGAATCTATTGGGGAATGTATTAGTCTGTTTCTATTGCTTATAACAGAATACCTGAAACTGGGTAATTTATGGTGAGAACAGGCCAAGCAAGAGAGAGCTACCTTCTCACTTGCTCTCTTTTAAAGCCATCAGAACCACGCCGATTACTCCATGATCAATCCATTCGCCAGGGCACAGTTCTCACAATCTAATCACCTCTTAAAATCCCCACCTTTCAAATTCCGTAATTGGATTTCCCACACTCTTAACACTATCACAGTGGAGATGAAGTTTCCGATACATGAACATTTGGGGGACACATTTGACCTGCAGCAGGGGATTACATGTTGCATTAGCTGTCATGTCTCCTTAGTCTCCTTAAATCTAGAACTGTAAAAATCTTGTTTCTCACCATAATTTGATGGACTAATTTTATTTTATTTTTTATTTTTTATTTTTTTTGTCTTTTGTCTTTTTCCGTGTCCGGCAACGGATCGCAACCCTCAGTGTTGCCCCCATACCAGACCGGGGACCGGCAACGGGATTGCAACCGTCGGCTGTCTGATTTCTCCACTGCAAAGTTACTACTTTGTCTTTAGCGAGCATCGTAGAGACCTACTTTATGACTACGTAAAAATCTTGTTTCTCACCATAATTTGATGGACTAAATTTAGCTTTCATCGATGAGTATTCCCTACACCAATTATTACTGTGGTGTTTTCCAGAGAGTGGACTAATTTTAGCTTTCATCGATGAGTATTCCCTACACCAATTATTACTGTGGTGTTTTCCAGAGAGTGGTTTTCTAGTTTCATTATTCTTTTTATGTTTAATAGTTGTAATTTCTCTTGACAGGTTTTGTAGTTTTCCTCAACCTATATAGCCCTAGATGATCCTTTAGCTAAAGCAGAAGAAAATGTTAATCTTCCCACGTATTCTGTGCTGTTTCTATTATCAAAACACATGGGGACCATCAAAGGTCAAAGGTGAGCTGCCCAGCAAATGCATCAGATGAAGGAACATCTTTATGCATCTGCGTTAACTCCTGATTTTTCTGAGTCTTCCTCAGCTAATTATAGATCATTCTACCAAAGAATCAGAGACACTGTTTAGTATATTATTCATCCTTAAATCATCACTGTAAATAGAAAGGAGGTAGCAGTAGTCACTTCCATTCTGCAGATGAGAGAAATGAGACCCTGGGATGCAGATAAATGGCCCCTGACCAGACGAGGCCACAGCTGGGACTAGTTTCCATTGCCTGGAGGGTTTTAGTTCCTCATAGGACCTCTCTAAAAATTATATTACTTCTATTTGTATACGGATAACATAATATGTCTTCAAGAAAAGAAGTTTGCTTTTAAACAAAATCATTATCAACAGGACTACCATTTTTTGGGCTAATTATTATGACATTTATATCCATTATTATCCAATCTATTATTTGCAAAAAAAACCAACAATAATTACAAAAATTATTTTTACCTCAAGCTTAATTCCTTTTGTTTGTTTGGTTTTTGTTTTTGATGGATGGCTGGTATGGGGATTGAACCCTGAACCTTGGTATTATCAACACCACGCTCTAACCAACTGAGCTAAAGGGCCAGCCCTTAAACTAAATTCTCAATGACAACTTTAAATTCTAAGTACAGAGTCCTCCATTTATCCAGAATGGTTACGAGGTTCTGGTTAATCGAACATTGCTGTATATAGCAGGATCATCGTTCTCAAAGAATCCAAACACAGAGCTGAAGGAAAAATATTTACTTCTTTAAAATTATACAGTATTTCACATCAGCATGAACAATAACTCTCATTGCAGAGTTCCATTAAAAAAGGATGTAGATCAGCTGATTTTCTATAAATTTATCTTGTATGTTACCTTGTTTTCTTGTCACTTTTTTTCTCCTAAAATAGCATGTAGAAGAAAGAAATTTTAGATTATTTGGTGATGGTTTTTTGATGATTGGTGTCTTGGATTTTTAAAAGTTGCTAAGGGCTGGCTGGTTAACTCACTTGGTTAGAGTGTGGTGCTGATAATACCAAGGTCAAGGGTTCAGATCCCCATACCAGCCAGCTGCCAAAACAAAACAAAACTAAACTAAAAGTTACTAACGTGTGTATCTGTTGTTAAACTATATTCTTTTCCTTATGGTACCGGCTTAATGGGGACGGCAAGCATTCACATGATCAAGACTCATTCACACTTAAACACACGATCAAGACTCATTTTGAACTGAATGCCTCAGTGCAGCGACCCTTCGTGCTGGTGGTTGTTTTATTTTTAAGCCATTTGTGTTCCCAGTGTTTGTCCCTGTGCCTGGCACAAAGTAGGCACTGGATAAATATTTTCTGACTGACCCGCTGACCCACTGACAGCCAGACTGACTTCACACCCTGGGCGAGGGCCCAGCCTGGGCCTTCCTGAATTCCTGGAATTTTTTTTTTCTTATTTCAAAAAACAATACACGCTCATTATAGAAACTTGTAAAATAGAGAAAATCACACATACAAAAAAGAGAAAATAAAGTTCTTCCTATCTTACTAGCCATAGAAATGATTGTGATAAAGACCACATTTTCCCATTAAATATTCTTCAAAACATATTTTTAATGGCAATAGAATGATTCATTGTGAGGATGTGCCATATTTAACCATTCTCATGTCGTGGAATGTATAAATTCTTTACGATTTGTCACCATTAGGAATAATGTTGTAATGTTACACAATAAAGTCTCTGACTATTAAAGCTGATTATCAAGTTAATTTACAAAAAGATTATATCCATTTAAGTCCACTTGCTAGTGCCCCATATATTTTGAATGTGGACAGAGAAACTGAGGGTTTAGAAGCAACCCCTTTCCATGTAAAGTCTCTAGTGTGACAACAGTGAACTAACTTTTTCCTCCAGACTGAACCTTGGGCCCCTGTGAAGGGAAGGGTATGTATTACAGGTATGTATTGCAGGTGGGGAGATAATTTGGAAAACATGCCTTGAAACATGGACGTAAGCTTAGGAGACAGCATTAGCCAGAAAGCATTAACCCTTTCAAAAAATCTTGTGAGATAAAGCCAAGAGGCATTAGGATACACCATACTAGAACATACTTGTCCCAGGAATCTATACCCCAAATTGAGCTATTTATAACACAAAACAACTAATATCATTAAGCTGGTTGTTGTCACTTTATTCATGATCCCAAATTAAAAACTATTTTCTCCTTACAAAAAATAAAATCTTGTTAGTTAAAAGAAGCAAAGATTTGGGAGAGGAATCAGTCAAAAGGAGAAAGTCCTTAAAACAAAAAAAAAGCATTCACTTCTACTCTGAGGAATATATTTGTTTCATTCTGAAACAAAAACTTCATTTTCAATAAAAATATATGATAAAAGTCAAAATTTTCAAAAATTATTTGCCATTACCATAAAGAAAATTCCATCCTGGCATTTGTCTTTTTCTGCCACTGCAAATTCCACCACAGAGAGCGGTAGACCAGATGCCAGAATGGAAGCTTCGCCCAGGACCTAGTGTAGGTATCCTGTTTCCCTTCAGCCCCTAAGTACAGGACATACATATCTTTTTATTTAGTCAGCATTTAAAACGACTGTAAGCATTAACAAACATCTAAAGCAGTATTATTACAGCAGTAGAACAGCTTAACTATTTTAAATTTAACCCTTCATTGGGCAATTTATTTCCAGGCTTCCAGTCAGGCAAAGACTGTATCACTTGGAATCCTGTGGAAAGCTCCAGAGATAGAGCCCTGGGCTCGGAGCCAGTCACTCAGTAGGAAACCATTATTTTAGAAAGTGGGATTTTGGGAGTACCCTGTGAGATCGAAAGCAGTCTTTATGTGGGACAGTTTTACTGAGAAGCTTGAGTAATTGACCCTTTCTTTATTTTACTTTCATGTTGTCATTGTCATGCATCCAATTCCAGCTTATTTTCTAATCACAAGCCTATTTATTACCTTTTACAGCTTGATGGCTCATAAATGAACACTGTAACCACCATTAGTTAAAAACAGAAATAGAGGGCCGGCCCGTGGCTCACTCGGGAGAGTGCGGTGCTGGTTACACCAAGGCCCCGGGTTCAGATCCCATATAGGGATGACCGGTTGGCTCACTGGGTGAGCGTGGTGCTGACAACACCAAGTCAAGGGTTAAGATCCCCTTACCGGTCATCTTTTTAAAATAAAATAAAATAAAATAAAAACAGAGATAGAGAGTTGGGCAAATTTATTTTTATTAATATAAGGATAGTTGGGAAAGTCGTATTGATCCCATTTTCTTTGTATATTTCATCAGATATTCTCACGATTAACCTTGTGTATTAGTCCATTTTCTGTTGCTTATAACAGAATACCTGAAACTGGGTAATTTATAAAAAAACAAAATTTATTTCTTACAGTTTTGGAGGCTGGGAAATCCATGGTCCAGGGGGTGCATCCATTGAGGGCCTTCTGGGTGGGAACTCTCGACAGGGTCCTGTGGTGAAACAGGCAATCACAAGACAAGGGTGGCAAGAGCTCTTTAATGTGCTCATTTTCTCTCCTTATGAAGCCATGAGTGCCACTCCCATGACAACCCACTAAACCATTAATCCATCAACCTATGAATGGATCAGTCCATTCACCAGGGTGTAGTCCTCATGATTCAACCACCTCCCAACACTGCCATAGTCTACATTGTAAACTTGTTACAATGGGGATCAAGTTTCAATGAATTTTGGGGAGACATTCAATCTATAGCACCTTGAAAATTCTTAATGCATGATTGACTAATGACAAACCGTCAGAAAGTGGGTTCAAAGCCACCATAGTTTATTTCCAAAGCATGCTGGGAAGTTAGTGAGCAACAAAGTTACTTTGTCAGGGGACAAAGAATTATTTATATTTCTAGTGCCCTTATGTTTCTCTTCAACAAGGAAGTGGAGTTGAGAGGAAGAGAGAAGACGTGAAGACACATCTAAATGATGCAGGAAAAGATGCATGTTTCTCTTGATATTTACCCACAGAGAGTGGGTATCTATGGTCTGATGCTCTTGGAGGATGGGGGTAGATGTACTCTATGGCAGGGTGAGCACAACTAGAATCTTTCCATTTCTTTCCTCTGCTCCCCACATTTGTCTGCCTGCCCTGCTCATCTGGCTTCCTTAGCTCTGCCACATAATACCTTCGCACAGTGTCAGGCTGGGGACCATGGGGATAGATGGTTTAGTGGACATCGTTGGTCATCTATCCATTTCTCCCCTTCACTTATCTCAATGGACCCACATTTTTATTTTAGTTTACATCATCACCCATGTACTATGAGGGGAGAAGATCTCAACCTTAACTCTTGGTTCGCTTGAACCAGTCAGCCCATTCCATTCCCTACCTAAAATCATTGATTCAGGGATGGGCATATGATTTACAAAACCCAGTCAAGGTGAATCTCAGAACTCCTGCGTGTGGTCCTTTGACAGTGGTTTTTCCTCTCTTGCTCTGGATGCCAGGGTGTACAGGAGCCATCACAGTCCTTTTGTCCCCTGAGAAAAGCAACCTAAAGGTGTAGCCAAGAAGTGGAAGAGGCACATGCAAGGGAAAGGCAGAGAAACAGAGAGGGTCTCCTCTAGACTTCCAGTTACATGACACATGAGTGTCCTTACATTCAACCCGGTTAGAAAGGATTTTCTAGGGGCTGGCCTGTGGCTCACTCAGGAGAGTGTGGTGCTGACAACACCAAGTCAAGGGTTAAGATCCCCTTACTGGTCATCTTTAAAAAAAAAGAAAAAAAAAAAAAAGAAAGGATTTTCTGTGTTTTAGAACCAAAAACATTCTAACCTTTTACAGAGGGTTAGAGGTATCTCTATATACCCATCTCTGGGGGCCAAGTCTTCTCTCTGACACGATGCTGTGAATGGTTGTCAATTGCACACTTACCTACAATGTAGTTTAAATGTATATTGGACCGAAGCCATGTTGGGACCTAAACCCCTGGGCTGCAGGAAGTGTTAAAAGACACAGTTTTTTTCTTAGCATGCATTTCTCTGAGTTCCCTTTTCCCCCATGGTTATTTGATATTTTGAACCTTGGTTGCAGGGCAAGATGACATTATTTACAGAAATGTAAAATTGTTTTCCAGTCAGCTTGGAGCTGCAGGCTTGCAATGATACACACAAGGAAACCTGAGAAACCAAGGAAGACATCAATAAAGCTATGCTGGTTCCACCCCTCCAGCAGGACCCTAAAATAACATCAAGGATGGGAACAGAAAGCAACCTTGGCAAGACCTTGCACCTGTCTCCTTGCATGGAGCACCCACAGTTCACATCCACCTCCCTCCTGCTTTCACTTCCTATGTTCCATTCCCTCAATCCCCTCTTTTACTTATTCTTAAAATTAATAAATTTATTATTTTTATTATTTTTTTTACATTCAAAGATGTTGTTGTAGAGCAGTGAGAGGGGGCATGTGGGGGGGTAGGGAAATGGAGGTGGAGGTGGAGGTGAGGAGGCGGTGCTGGCCCACAGCCAGCTCCTTCACGGGCCTGCTTGTGTGCTTGCAGAGGGCGGGGGGCAAGGGGAATGGATGAGACCTATGGGCTCCCCCTACTCCAGCTTGGGAGCCTGGGGGGTTTCTGGTGGTGGCTTGGTCATCACCAGGCTGGATGAGAATGTCAGGGGGTGTGGCTGAGGCCCTTGAATCCCCTACCCTGGCTCAAGAGCCTGGGGGGCTTTTGGCTTTTAGGTTTTATAGGCGTTCTTTGGTGGTGTTAGATCTTTACTGGTTAATATGAGAACTTTGTCTCTGATCTGTGGGTGTTTTGTTTTTTCTTTCTCTACTGTGTTGGATTATTAGCTGCCCCCACCACTTAAATTCTGCACTGAAACTAATCTGTTGTCCTTTGGTTACTTCTAAAATGGGTGAACTTCCTGTGGGAACCAGCACTTGAGCCCTGTGGTTGAGCTAAATTGCTGCTTTGCTGCTGATTCCCTGGGGAAGGCTTTTTGTGCAGCTCAGGTTTTAATGACTGACTTTATAGGACTTCCAGGTTTAGAGAAATCCAATGCACCTGAGTTGTGTAGAAACACTGGTCTGGGCCTGAGTCTTTTCATCAAACTGCACGCCATGCAATTCTATGTTCCTGACCAGTCTCCTCTGAGTGGTCCTTCACTGATAGGGGTGCAGATCAGCTGTTCTTGCTGTGCCCCAGGGTTCTCCCAGTGGGCCCGTCTCCCCCACTGCCCATGTTGCAAACACTTTCTGTGGGATGGGCTGTATGCCGGTCCCCTGTGATGACTCACTGGCCTCTGAGTGGCTCCTTTTTTCAGTTGTTGTGGCTCCTTGCTCCTTTGTGGGTCCATGGGAACCCTATTTGTGGTCTTGCTGGCCTGGGAGCCACCAAGGCCCTCTTCTCCCCTGAAGCCTCCATGCAACTTCATCTGAAGGGCACAGCTGTGGCTTTTGCCAGCTCCTGCTCCATGCACTCAGCAGCTCCAGCCTGGATGTGGCTGGGGATCAAAATGGTCAGAGCAGTTTTTTCCTTCTCTCATCATGGCTTCTCCCACCTTCATGAACTCCATAGGTCTCTCTTCCTCTTCCCCTGAGTTCTAGCAGCCCCAGCTTGGCTGTTGTTGCTTTTTAATAGTTGTAAATTAGTTGATTTGTAGGAGAGATGATGCTGGGGACCGTCTATTCCACCATCTTGACTGGAAGTCTCATTGCTTTTTGAATAGATGTAAATTGGTCAATCCTGGGAGAGAGTAACTCTGGGGACCATCTGTTCTGCCATCTTGCTTCAGAAGTCAATCCCCTCTTTAAAAACCCTTCAGTAAATCTGAGTTGGGGAGATGGCTTTGGTCTGGCCACTCTCCTTCATGTTTACTGAAGAAATTGGTTAGTCTAACATCTCTCCTTAGGTCACTGATATTCCTGAATAAAACTGACTTCCATTTTCACCAACATTTGGCTTTTGGTTATTTGTTTTTGTTTGGGGCAGGTAGACAGACTTGGGCCTGATAATATATACACTTGCAGTGAACAGTAGTAGAAAATAGTACTGTTCAAGCATGCAATAATGTGTCATGGGTGGAGGAGAGAAGGGTGGTATTTGGGGCTTTAACCATTGTTTCTATGGGACAATTTGTTCCAAGTTCCAAATGAACTTTTGGGGACTCTCTGGGTCTCAGGTTTCTTATGAGGGTGTAATATTAGATGCAGTTTTAAAAATCTTCTAGCTTTAACATTCTATGATTCTTTGTTACTGGTTCATTTTATTTTATTTTATTATTATTTTTTTTTAAAAGATGACCGGTAAGGGGATCTTAACCCTTGACTTGGTGTTGTCAGCACCATGCTCAGCCAGTGAGCGAACCGGCCATCCCTATATAGGATCCGAACCCGTGGCCTTGGTGTTGTCAGCACCGCACTCTCCCGAGTGAGCCACAGGGCCGGCCCAATTACTGGTTCATTTTAAGTAAGTAAAAGCGAATCCCTGTAATAGGGCAATATTCTTAATAATATGGCATTTGAAGATCATTCATACCTCATTCAACAAGCTGTATCTTGTTTGTTTTCACAGCAGTTGAGGATTTATCATCATTATTTTAATCATTTTTGAAATTCTAGCATAGCACTCACATCTTGCCACTAAATACTTATACACAGAATACTTTATTTGTTACAGCAATCTCATTTTTTTTTTGATTTGTCAGTTTTATGGAAATGTGAGAGAGCCAAGTAGGCTCACATTTCTAGCATTTTTTTTTTTTTGATTTGTCAGTTTTATGGAAATGTGAGAGAGCCAAGTAGGCTCACATTTCTAAGCAAAAGCAAGTAGTAAATTCCTCCTTCTCCACCCATGGGTTAGTCAACACAGGGACTTTTTCTAAGAATAGAGATTTTGGCCATCTTTAGATGTTTTCAACATAAAAATACAGTTTGTAATACTTTTGTTTCAATATTCAAGGTATAGATTCAAAAACAAGTGATCTGGCAAACACAGACAGTGTTTTGAAATAAAAAGATTCATATTGGAAGTCATAATGAGGCAAAATCTACTTTACCTATAGGTGTGGCAGGTGATTGCCTACCTGGTAGGAATTAAATGTTACTAAGAGACTCTTTCCAAAAACTCTCTCACCCTAGACTGCCAATGAGTCTGAGATTCCACCAGTCACTCCTTTAAGAAGCCATATGTTTTAGTCCGTTTTGTGTTGCTATAACAGATATACCTGAGACTGGGTAATTTATAAAGGAAAGAGGTTTATTTGGCTTATAATTCTGGGACAGCTGCATCTGGCACGGGCCTCAGGCTGCTTCTACTCATGGCAGAAAGTTGCAGGCAGCCGGCGGGTACAAGCAGGTCACATGGCGAGAGGAAGCAAGAGGGAGAGAGAGAAGGTGCCAGGGTCTTTTTAAGCAACGAGGTCTCGTGGGAACAAATAGAGCGAGAACTCACTCATTACTCCCCCTCCCCCAGGGAGAGCATTAATCCATTCATGAAGGGACCCCCCACCTGGCCCTAACAGTTTCCAAAAACGCCAAATTGGGGGTCCAACTTCCCC
>NW_007726396.1:682816-684860 GCF_000696425.1 Galeopterus variegatus | reverse complement strand
TCAGTTTCCAACACTGCCACACTGGAGATAAATTTCCACATGAGTTTTGGAGGGGACAAGACACATCCAAACTCCATCATTCCCCCCCAGGCCCCCCCAAACTCATGTTCCTTTCACATACAAAATACAATCATTCCATCCCAACAGTCCCAAAAGTCTTAGCTTGTTCCAGCACCAACTTAAAAGCCCAAAGTCCAAAGTCTTCTCTGAGACCAAAAGCAAAAGTCCTTCCAGCTGTGAACCTGTAAAAGTCAAAACCAAATTTATCTACTGCCAAGAAACAATGGTGGAACAGACATTGGGTATACATTCCATTCCAAAAAAGAGGAATAGGCCAGAAGAAAGGAAAAACAGGCCCCCAACAAGTCCAAAACCCAGAAGGACAGACATTAAAACTTAAAGGTCCAAAATAATCTTCTTTGACTCCAAGTCCTGCATCCTGAGCACAATTGGGCATCTGGGCCCCCAAAGCATCAGGCAGCCTTGTTCCCACAGCTCTGCCAGGCATAGTCCAGTGGGCTGTGCTGGTGCCTGTAGCTTTTCCAGGCCTGTGTTGCACATTACCAGTGGCCCCGAAGTTCTGGGGTCCTGGCGGCAGCCCTGCTACATTGGCTCTACCAGACATTTCCCTGGTGGGGGCGCTCTGTGGGGGCTCTGGCCCCACTTTCCTGCTCAGCATTGCTCTAGTAAATGACCTCTGCAGTGGCTCCATCCCTGCAGCAGGTCTCTGCCTGGGCTTCCAGGCTTTTCCACACATCCTCTGGAATCTGGGTGGAGGCTGCCACGCCTCCACTACTCTCATGTCCTGCCAGCCTGCAGACTTAACACAACGTGGACGCCACCGAGGTTTCAGGCCTCTACTCTCCAGGGCTGCTGCATGAACCACACCTGGGGCCGCTCCAGCCAGAGAAGCTGGGATGTAGGGAGCAGGATCCTGAGGGCAGCTGCGCCCCAGGTCTGACCTCCAGGATAACTCAGTCCTTCTAGGCCTCAGGGTCTGTGATGGGTGGGGCACCCTTCCAGACTTCTGAAATGCCTGCAGGGCTTTCTTCTCGTTTTCTCTTCTATTAGTATCTGGCTGCCTCACCGCCAAGATAATGTCTTTAGCAACTAATCTATCTGCTTCACCCTTGCATTGTTCTCTGGATCTCCACTTCTTTACTGCATGGCCAGGCTGCAAATTTTCCAAGTCTTTATGCTCTGATTCCCTTTTAAATTCTGGCTTTACATCATGATTTTGTCACCATAACTCAAAGTAGGCTCTTAAAAGCCACCATGCAGCTTCCTTAATGCTTTGCTGCTTAGAAATTTCTTTGGCCTAATGCTCTGGTTCACAACTCTTAAGTTCCAACTTCCACAAAGTCCAAGGGCATGGACACAATGCAGCCAGGTTCCTTGCTATGGTGTAGCAAGGTTATCTTTTGTCCAATTCCCAATAAGTCCCTCATTTCTATTGAGAACTCATCATCCGCATGGCCTTTACTGTCCACATTTCTATCAGCATTCTGCTGGCTACCACAGAAGTCTCTAAGACATTCCAAACTTTCCCTCATCTTTTTCTCTTCTTCCAAGTCCTCCAAACTCCTCCAACCTTTGCCCATTACCCAGTTCCAAAACTGCATCCACATTTTCAATTATCTGTATAGCATCACCCCACTCCTCGGTACCAATTTTCTGTTTTAGTCCATTTTGCGTTGCTATAACAGAAGTACCTGAGACTGGGTAATTTATAAAGGAAAGAGGTTTATTTGGCTTATGATTCTGGGACAGCTGCATCTGGCACAGGCCTCAGGCTGCTTCTACTCACGGTGGAAAGTTGCAGGGAGCCGGCGGGTACAAGCACATCACATGTTGAGAGGAAGCAAGAGAGAGAAGCAAGAGAGAGAGAGAAGGCACCAGGGTCTTTTAAACAACCAGCTCTCACAGGAACTAATAGAGTGAGAACTCACTCATTAATTCCCCCTCCTCCAGGGAGAGCATTAATCCATTCATGAGGGATCTGCCCCCATGACCCAATCCAGTTTCCTTGCCACATTAGAGATCA
>NW_007726396.1:680102-682419 GCF_000696425.1 Galeopterus variegatus | reverse complement strand
TTGGAGGTGACAACACATCCAAACTCCATCACCATACTACACAGAGTGCCCACTGAAATAACAGTGTGTTACCTCTGACAGGCTGGTTTTTAGCCCATTAACTCCCAGTAGCCCACTAGCTTAGCCCAGCTGGATGGCCACCTGTTTGGGAATGAGTGCTGGCAGAGGGAACAGGTGAAGACCTGAATCTGGGGCAGCCCGATGAAAGTCCCTGTTGGTTACACAGCACTGAGTATGGGAACAGGGGACAAAGCCAATTTGACCTATTTCACAGTTTTGCCTTGGGCTTTCCCTATATATCCTGATTCAAAAGATGTCAATGGGTCTCATTCTCCTTGAGTCTCAGAGGGTTCGAATTGGAATATTATCTTCCTTCTACATCATTCCCATCTGCCCTGTTGTTCCTCATTGTACGGTTACCTACAAATAAGTCTCACTGGGATCCCTGTGCTGTGNCCTGTTGTTCCTCATTGTACGGTTACCTACAAATAAGTCTCACTGGGATCCCTGTGCTGTGGCCTGGCAGTTGTTTTGTAGGCAAAAGCACAGCTGTTTGGGCACTGCTTGTATCCCTGGAACAACTGACTTAGGGTTATGTTCAGAAATAATGCCCCTTCAGTGATCCCCTGCTTTGGTGCCTGGAGGGAGGAAGTGAGAGACAATTCTTTGCTTCTTCTTGGTTTCCAGCCCACAGTCCCTGCATCAGTGTTAGAGATGAAACAAACAAGACAAAATATGATACTGACATTTGTTCTTGACATTGTGACACAGAAGTATAGTTGAACTCATGTGGGTCTGGGTTTGTGCTATGTATCTATTTGGGATGCATCTAACTAGACAGGGCATTTTAGGGTGACGATTTTTAAAAAAGTATTCTGTAGGGCAGGAACCTTTTCTGCAATATTCCTGTAAGAGTTCCACATTTTGTCTTATTGAGTGAGAATATGTTTGAACTTAGTTTCCTTAGCAGGGCTCACTCTGTTTCCTGTGTATTTGGGGCTTCCAAAAAAGGGAGACCCCTTGGTGTAGATGATGGCTGGTTTTCCTCAAATAGGTGATCAATTCTCACATTACACACTACCCCCACTTTCAAGTGAAGAGAAATCTGGTCTACCCAGAACAAAACCAAGGAAATTTAAGTGATAATGTTCTTGAGTTCAGCCAAAATGGAAGAAACTTGACATTTTATTTGAATGAACCCGTCAGAGTGATCCTTGTTTCTCCTGTTTCCTTTTTTGATATGATCTTATTCTATTTTATTTTTGGTATATGCCAGTCATAATTCTCTTCCTTTATGTTGTACCTCATGGAAAAAGAAGGTTGCTCTCAAGACTGAAATCTGTTTCTTAGCATTAGAATGATGAATACAAAAGAGGAGTATTTATCCAGCACTGAAAATGGAAGTTACACTAAAGCTTTATGTTCACAGTACAGGAGATTCTGCTGATGGTTAATAAATTCTTGCTAATTGGTATTATTAGCCATTAAGTCTTTCATTAAAGTGCTCATCATACTAGGCTTAATAAACTATTGGCTAATACAGAATTCTAAACACTATCAATATAACATTCATAAGTGGCTGAATTAGGAGAAAAAATGTAAAGTGTATTCTGAAGTTGAATGTAATAAAATACGGTGAAATATCAAGTCCATAAAACTCAAAGTCTGAGAAGTAAAGGAGCAATGCCCTGCTGCTATAATAGTCTCCCAATAATAGCACCTTTAAGGCTCGATCATGCAATGCCTGTGATTAGAAATTTTCCACAGGCTACAGTAGGGATTTGTTTGTATTAAGATTATTCGATCAGAAAGTGACTTATAATGATATTATTTGTTATCAACTCTATTCAATATGGAATCCTCCCAAAAGTTGATGTTCAGACCTTCTGTTCCAGGATTCTATTTAGGAGGATGTGGGGGAAAAAAAGTTGAAATTCAAAAAGCGATATAGAGATCATTGTCTTTAGTGTGAAATGGTATGTATTAGTCCGTTTCTGTTGCTTAGAATAAAATACATGGAATGGGCAATTTATAAGGAAAACGGAATTTATTGCTTACAGTTTCTGAGGTTGGGAAGTCTGAAGTCCATCTGGTGGTGGTGACAGCAACCCAGGGGTCTCACATTTTAAGACGGTGGAATCAGAGAGAACAGAGAGAGACAGACTCTCTTCTCTCTTCTTTTAAAGCCCTCAGAACCACTCCCCAACCACCATTTTTAATCCACTCACTACTGCATGGTCCTACAATCCAACCACATCTTCAAGGCTCCACCTTTCAATTACCATAATAGGATTTCCCACCCTCTTTAACAGTCACA
>NW_007726396.1:666059-679475 GCF_000696425.1 Galeopterus variegatus | reverse complement strand
CCTATATGGGATCCGAACCCGTGGCCTTGGTGTTATCAGCACCGCACTCTCCGGAGTGAGCCACAGGCCGGCCCAAGGGGTAAATTTCTGATAAATAAAACTCAGGGGACACAATTCAAGCTTCAGTGAGTTTTGGGGGGACATAATTCAATCCACTACATAGTGTGTTATGGATAAGTCTGGAATTTATGCTTTGGGCTTGGAACATTATCTAAAACCTTCAACATTATAATAGACAACAACTTTTTCAACAAGCATTCAGTTGAGTTCTATGTTCTGGGCACTATCTGCCAATGGGAATACAAAGATGAGTGAATGTGCTTGGCACCCCTCAGATCTCACAAATGGACACAGTAATGATGAGCTGGGTTGTCTTTCTGAGTCTTGCCCAGCTTTTATGAATGGTTTTCAGCAGTTGGTTAATTTCCTGCTTCTGTGCCCTCATCCATACAATGGAGAGGTGGAATGGTGAAGGAATTAGCCTCTCAGGCTAGTCAGGCAGGGACCTGGGCTGAAGAACTGGTCTGACCAGCTCTGTGGTCAAGCTTCTGAACTCTTCAAGGCTCAGTTTCTTCATCTGACCCTCAGGATAGTAATAGCACCCCCCTTCACAGTGCTGTTATGAGAATTACATTGAGATAATCCATGTGAAGAGCTTGGCTCATGGAAAGCACTTGGGAAATGTTAGCTGCTGTTACCACTACTGTTACTACAATCCCTCTGAAAAAAACATTTCCATATTTGACATTATTAGTACATTTGTATTGTGAAGACAGCACATTGGAAGAAAGACAAAATGTTTCACTTTTAAATCAGAAGGTTTGACATCATAGATCTCTGTCTAATCCTGATCCAACATTTTAGTTAGCATCCATTATTTAAAGATGACAGAGAGACCATACATATGCATGTGATCCTCATTACTTGCAGACTCCGTTTATGCAAATTCGCCTGCTCACTAAAATTTATTTGTATCCCCCACATCAGTACTCGGGGTGCTTTCCCCGTCATTGTTGGATATGTACAGAGCAGCAAAAGACATGAGTTGCCCAACATGCTTGGTCCCAGTGAGGTCAAACGGGGCAATGCTCCACCTTCTCGTTTCAGCTCTCATACTGTAAACAAGCATCTTTTCCAAAAGCTCTGTAGTGCCATGTTTTTTGCATTTTTGTCCTTTTTGTTGGTGGTTTTGCTTTTGAAATGGCCCCCAAGCATAGTATGGAAGTGCTATCTAGGGTTTCTAAGTTCAAGAAGGCTGTGATGGGTCTTACCGAGAAAATGCACGTATTAAAGAAGCTTCATTTGGGCATCAGTTATGGTGCTTGTATTAGACTGTTTCTAATGCTTTATAAAAAAAATAACTGAAACTGTGTGATTTATAAAAAAACAAAATTTATTGCTTACAGTTTGGGAGGCTGGGAAATCCAAAGGCCCGGGAACGCATCTGGTAAGGGTCTTCTTTGGTGGTGGCTTTACAGCAAATGCAGGAGTCTCATATGGCAGAGAAGGGCAGAGCAGAGAGAGAGCTCCTTGTGCACTCTTCTTTTAAATCCCCCAGAACCACGCCCTTTATTCCAAGAATGGATTAAAATATCCACGAGGGTAGTCCTCACAACCTAATCACCTCTTCAAGGCCCTCCCTTTCAATTACCATAATAGGATTTCCCACCCTCTTCACATTGTCGCAGTGTGGACTAAGTTTTGGGGGGACTGTGCTGCTGGCTCTGAGTTTGATGTCCTTGAATCAATACTACATATAAAATAAGGAGTCTAAACAGAAACAAAGGTAAAACACGTTTGATAAAAATGTTGTGCCCAGAGTCTGGAAGAAACTTAACCCTGCATTTCCCCTAGGAGCAATGGTTCAGTATTTGCTAATTCAGTGTTTGCAGCAACTTTATAAAACATAAGTACTGTGAACAACAATGATTAACTGTATGTATGTATGTGTAGATGTATGTGTGTATACAAATGTACATTTGTAACCATATACATATTTTTCATTTTTAGGAAGTCACTGATAAATTTGTCAGAGTGAAGTAGGAGTGACGTAACATTGTGAGTTGGGTCAACTTATTGGAAAGCAGCCAATATGCCAGGGGCGGGGGTGGGGTGAGTGGGTGTTGCATTTATAAAGATATTATTTGAAATTACACACCAAGTAAAAAAATTTTAAACTAGCACCTTTTTGAATGGTTGCAAGAAGAGGAAATTGATCATACCCTAGTCCCTATTTTGAGAGATGGTCTCTAAAGCCTCCTATTATTGTAAGGAAACTTCCAGACTTAACAGATGGATTGGCGGAAGCTTCTGACTTTATTTCAGTTGCTGATAGGAAAGAAGAATCCACAGCATGACTTTGAAGGTGATAGACATAAAAGGTATGATAGTAGTACCTGGTCTCTGGAGTTGGCTTGCTTATGTTTGAAATTAACCTCTGTCACCTAACTAGCTGAGTGACCTTGGGCAATTAATTTCCTTAACTTCTCTGTGCCTCCCTTGTAAAAAGAGGTTAATGAAAATATCCACCTCATACAGTTGTGAAGACAAGATATAAAAGCTCTTAGGACAATGCCTGGCACGTGGCATGTGCTCATCAAATATTAACTCTTATTAATATTACCGATCTTCAAAGCTTCCCTGGACCTCAATCATAGGACCACCCATTCATTCACTAGACTCTGATTAAGCATGTTCTGGGGCCGGCCCGTGGCTCACTCGGTAGAGTGTGGTGCTGATAACACCAAGGCCACGGGTTCGGATCCCATATAGGGATGGCTGGTTCGCTCACTGGGTGAGCGTGGTGCTGACAACACCAAGTCAAGGGTTAAGATCCCCTTACCGGTCATCTTTTTTTAAAAAAAGAACAGATCTTGGGCTGGCCAGTTAGTTAGAGCATGGTGCTGACAACACCAACATCCCGGGTTCAATTCCTGTACTCACCAATTGCCAAAAAGAAACAAACAAAAAGACAGACCTCCAAGCTAAAACATAATTCCAATAAAAAATCTCTCTCATTTTGGGGCCGGCCCGTGGCTCACTCGGTAGAGTGCGGTGCTGATAACACCAAGGCCGCGGGTTCGGATCCCACATAGGGATGGCCGGTTTGCTCACTGGCTGAGTGTGGTGCTGACAACACCAGGCCAAGGGTTGAGATCCCCTTACCGGTCATCTTTAAAAAAAAAAAAAAAAATCTCTCTCATTTTGAAAGCTTTGAAAAATACTAACAAAATTATTTTTGTTCTACCTGTTAGCAACTCAGTAAGCTAATAGCTGACTATAGATGTGAGGTTATAGACACATAGATATTTTGTAGATGAATGGGTTTTTTGTAGAACTCTCCTTGGCAGTTACTCCAAGGCAGATACTGTCAACGTAGGGTACATTTTCTTATTTTTTGCTTTGTTCAGGGAGCCAGAGGGGACTAGCATTAGTGGAGGCAGCCATGCCACCCACTGTGTCAGGGAAGGAAAGCTGGCCAGCATGGAGCAGGAGGAGGCATCTAGCTGAACAGCACAGGGCACCAAGGTTTCCACGCAGGAGTGATAAGAACACTCTGGGGAGCCTGGGAGGTTCTGAGCCCTGGACCGTAGGGCAGACTGAGACTTCAAGAGAGCACAGCAGTGTTACCACTCCTATCCCCAGAAACACTTATGTATTAGTCTGTATCTGTTGCTCATAACAGAATACCCAAAACTGGGTAAATATGTAAAGAAATGAAATTTATTTCTTGCAGTTTTAGAGGCTGGGAAGTCCAAGGTCCAGGAAACACATCTGGTAAGGGCCTTCTTTACGGTGGGAACTCTCTACAGGGTCCTGTGGTGACCAGGGTGTCACATGACAGAATGGGCAGAGCAAGAGAGCTAAACTTCTCACTTGATCTCTTTTAAAGCCATCAGTACCACACCCATCAAACCATCAACCCATTTCATTACTCCGTGAATGGATCAATCCATTCTCAAGGGCACAGTCTTTGCTATTCGATCACCTCTTAAAGGCCCCACCTTCTACAACCATATTGGAGGTTAAGTTCCAACATGAGTTTGGGGGACATTCAAACCACAGCAACTTACTAAATGCTGATATGTACAGGGCCCTGTGACAGGTGCTGCCCACCAGACTTCTGAGCTATCTATCTGAAAATAAAAATTCATGGTATTGATTGCTGCTGGCTGTGGGAATAGCAAGGGGGAATTGATCAGGGAGACACACACAGGAACTTCAAAAATGTTGATAATATTTTATTTCTTAAGCTGATGATAGCTACACTGGTTTTTGTTTCAGTATTACCTTGTTACATGTGTTAAATACACTTGTGTATGTATACATATTTATTATTACATCATTTTGGCTGCAAAGATAAAGACTAAGGTAACAGTGACTTAAACAAGTTACAAGTTGTTTTTCTGTCATGTCATGTAATGGTCTGGGACTAAGTGGTCCTCTTCTAAAGCCCCACAGTGTTACAGACTGGGACAATATACTGCCACTTTGTGCAACATGCAGTTTCCACCTCATAGTCCGATACGGCTGCTCCAGTGCCTGCTGTGTGTCTAAATTCCAGACAGAAGTTTGAGAAAAGGCGAAGGGGAAACTTGCTCCTTTCCTTTTAGGGGCATGGCCCATAAGTTGCACTTCTACCTCACATCCCATTATCTAGAACATAGTGTCTCAGTCCCCCATAATTGCAAGAAAATCTGGGAAGTATAGTCTTCAGCTGGGTGGCAATATACACAGCTCAAAGATCTATTGCTACAGAAGAAAGGAGAGCAAATATTGGGCGGCAAAGAGCAGCCTCTGCCACAAATATGCAAAAATGTATAGGTTATTAAACAGCTGAAGGTAAGAGCTATACTTCCCAATGTATTAACTATGAACTTATTTGTTTAAAAATCATTAGTATCTTGAAGGAGAGTAAATAGGGAACAGAGAAACTTAAACCACAAATACTGGTAGCTACTGTCAATTGATAACCAGTTTGAAATGAAGAATTAAAAACTGTAGTGTAAATCAACCAGAACATTTGAATTTCAAAAATGCTACTTGCAGGGCTGGCCGGTTATCTCAGTTGGTTAGAGCACAGCCTTATAACACCAAGGTCACGGGTTCTGAGCCCGGGAGCGGCCAGTTGGAGAAAAAAAAAAAAAAAATGCTACTTGCCCACAACTCTTTAGGAATATAACTAGATCTGAAAGCAAGGGAGACCTTGTTCATGTAGGGGTTAAGTCTGCACCAGAGAATTAATGAGTATTGGTGCCATAGATATGAAGTGATTACCAAGGCAGGAACCCACAGTGCCTCTTCTAATTTGTCAGGTGAAGTTTCCTGAAGGAGGGAGAATCTCAGGGACTGGAGGAATAGGAAAGGAAGGAACTTGGGGAGCAAATCCCCCCTACGGCAGAGCTAGAGAGAAGGTTTGGGCAAGGTGAGAAGCCACAGGTGGGACAGTAAAGAGGGTTGGGGTGAGGTGCAGGTGTCAGGAGAGACCTTGGGAAGGACTTGAAAAGTAGAGGATGAAGACTAGTAAGTGGAGAGTCTGAATGCCAGGTAGAGAATTCCCTAATGGCTCCAGCACAAGGGACCACCTGCTTTCCAGGAGGCCTGCAACAGTCTAGGTGCGAGAGGGCCAGGCAGGGCTGAGGAAAGAGGAGGCACTGTGAGGGAAGCAAACAGCAGGGCCCTCGGACCTGCCATGGGCTGGTGTGCAGAGCCCGCGAGGACGGGGAGTAAGGGTTCCTGTTAGGTGGCACATCCACGAGGCTGGTGACATCATGTCTCTACATCAGGGATGTGAGTGGCAAGCTTATGGGGAGTGCTGTACATACGCCATTTGTAAACAAATGTACACATTTCCATATGCCATCTACTCAGTGAATATGTGCTGCATGCCTACTGTGTTCCGGGCTCTGCTCTGGGCTCTGGGGAAACAGTGGTGAACAGAACAGACAAAAATCCCAGCTTTGTTGAGGTCCACCCTAAGTTAATTATTTTGAGTTCCACTGTAATGCCCCAAATCTTGCTTAATTTACTTTGAGAGGTTCGGTCATGACTTGGCCCTCATAACATATGACAATGAGTTTTCTTCTCTGAAGAGTTTTCATCCTTGAGGCCAATTTTCCAGTGAGTACACTTAAGGATTTGATCATTTCTTCCTCATTGACATTCCTTACCTTTTATTCTAAAAGGCATGTTTTTGCATCTACCACTTTAGTACAATAAGTGTTATCGTTAAATGACATTTAGATGCATCATAATCCTGCAGACCCCTCTACCTTCCTGCTGGCGCTTCACACCAGGGCTCCAGTTAGTTCTCTCTGCTTCCTTCCACCTCCTAACCCTTGCCTGGTTAACCCATTTTTCAAGACTCAGATGACACCTCCTCCAGCTGTACTCCAACAGTCCCCTGACTTCTCTCCATCATGGCACTGGCCATCTAGTATGGCGATTTTCTATTACCTTGTCTCTCCCCTGCCTGTCTGTGAGAAGCTTGAGGGCAGGGCTGTGTTGCTCATCTTTGTGCCCCGAGTGTCCCCATAGCGTTTGTCTCATAGCAGGCATTCAGTCAAGGGTTTTGAATGACCAAATGAAAAAACAAACACAAACTTACTTGTACTATGAGCTATATGCAGACAGCGTAAGGTTATGATCTTGATTAGTTTCCATTAGGAAGTGTCTGCTCGGGCCGGCCCGTGGCTCACTCAGGAGAGTGTGGTGCTGATAACACCAAGGCCCCGGGTAATAGTTTCCATTAGGAAGTGTCTGCTCGGGCCGGCCCGTGGCTCACTCAGGAGAGTGTCGTGCTGATAACACCAAGGCCCCGGGTTCGGATCCCATATAGGGATGGCCGGTTGGCTCACTGGCTGAGCGTGGTGCTGACAACACCAAGTCAAGAGTTAAGATCCCCTTACCGGTCATCTTTAAAAAAAAAGGAAGTGTCTGCTATTCCCAAAGTCTTTTCTCCACATCTTCCTTTTTTGCCTCTGCTCACCTTCCTACTTTACTTCTTTGAGCCTTTGGTACATCCTCTCTTCCCCTCTCCTTCCTTCCCCTTAAGAATTGGCCTGAAATAGAAGTTTGTGTTTTTGCTTATTTATCAAACATTTCAAATAGACTGCATGTTAAGCCAGGCACTTTTCTAGGAATTTTATAAATATTAACTCATTTCATCTTCATAACAATCCTATGAGGTGGTTACTGTTTGTCTTAGTCTGTGTTGCTATAACAGATATACCTGAGACTGGGTAATTTGTAAAGAACAGAGGTTTATTTGGCTCACGATTCTGGGACAGCTGCATCTGGCACAGGCCTCAGACTGCTTCTACTTATGGTGGAAAGTGGCAGGCAGCCGGTGGGTACAAGCAGATCACATGGCAAGAGGAAGCAAGAGAGAGAAGGTTCCAGGGTCTTTTTAAACAACCAGCTCTCGTGGGAACTAATAGAGCGAGAACTCACTCATTACTCCCTCCCCCAGGGAGAGCATTAATCCATTCATGAGGGATCCGCCCCCATGACTCAATCAGTTTCCAACACTGCCTCATTGGAGATCAAACGTCCACATGAGTTTTGGAGGGGACAACACATCCAAACTCCATCACTGTTCTTACCAACCCCTTCTTACAGGTGTGAAAAATGAAAAGTAGAAGGAGACACAGCCAGAGAGAGGGTGAGCTGCATAGCCAGGATATGAACCCATGCCCCATGCCTTCAGCCTCCATGGCAGGTGCTGAGGTCCAGCTCCAGGGGCTGAGGTACAGCAGCTGCTGTGGCTGGTCCTCCGGGTAGGCTCTTTCCTGTTCCCCCAGCCATTTTCATTTCTGCCTAGAGCATGCCAAGCTCCTGACAAAAAGATGCCTTTGAAGTGCAAAGGTTGACAGCTTTATTTGTGTATCCACACTGTGGTTTTTGGCTAGAATTTGCTGGGCACCAGCTAAGTGGTAGTCAGTCTTTAAAAACGGTGTAATATTCACACTGTTTTTGTCGGATAATTGCATGCCTTTAATTTGGGGCATTATAAACAGAGCAGTCATCTGGCTGCTCAAAAGTTATTTGATATCTATTAAGTTAAGTTCGTATCTTTACTCATTTCTACAGAGGTGAATATTGCTATGGTCAGGAAAAAGCAACATCATAATATACCCAAATGGGTGTCTCCTGACTAGACAGGTAAAAAGAAAAAATGCATTTGAAGAAGGTAGACAAGTCTATTTCCTTCCCTAACAGGTGAATACAATTTTCCCCTTAGGTATTATGACAAATTAACTTTCTTTAGAATATGAATGTTAAAGGGGATTGGGGGGGGATTACACCTTTTTTAGTTCATAGACTTGGAACAATAATTTTTTTTTTTAAAGGTGACCGGTAAGGGGATCTTAACCCTTGGCTTGGTGTTGTCAGCACCATGCTCTCCCAAGTGAGCCAAACGGTCATCCCTATAAAGAGATCCGAACCTGTGGCCCTGGTGCCATCAGCACCACACTCTCGCGAGTGAGCCATGGGCCAGCCCTTGGAACAGTGGTTTTTTAAAAGGAGATCTACTGGTTGGCAGGTTAGCTCACTTGAGAGAGTGTGGTGCTAAAACCAAGGTCAGGGGTTCAGATCCCTATACAGGGCAGCTGTAAAAAAACAAAAACAAAACAAAACCCAACTTAAACTTCTGCTACCTAAGATGTTTACCTTAATCAGAAAATTCTGATAGTTCAAAATAAATTAAAAGATTAACTCATGGAAAAGAATTACTTATTTAGTACATATGAAATCCTCATGTAGTAACCATATTGAGAATAAAGGTGTACACCCTCAGTGATTGCTTTTGGTCAGTGTTCTGTGGTTTAGTGAACTTACATATTTATGGGCAAAGAATTGACTACACAGACAGTATCTTCCATGAGAAGACATTTCAGCGGTTTGAAAACTTCAGCCTAAGTTAACTGCTCTGCCTTTGGAGATGAATCATTCCTTTTGTTTAGCCCACTGGTGCAGTATTTAGATTAACATGAAAGTTTGTATTAACCTGACAGAAGCCAAAGAGCCAGATCAGACGTATGCTAGCAGTCTTCCTGGGGCCCTGTGCAGGAAGGAGGACTCAAGTCATTAGTTTGTGATTAATGTTTGTAAAAAGTAATATTTCTACCATTTTATGGATGGAGCAACTGAGGCACCAAGAGGTTAAGTGTCTTGCCCTCCATTACAAGGCTGTTTAGTAGATCCAGGAAAACCCAGCACTCATGCAGGTTGACCATGATTTTGCATCCAATTCTCACCAGTTCTAAATTTTGCAAGTTACAGTTCCTGTACTTGTCCACAGGCAGCTTACACCTGGAAGTTAGAAGTAAAACAAGAGGACGCTGACAACCACTTTCTAAGGGAAGGAAGCTACCACGGTTTGCTGTGGATAACAGAGCAGGCACAGGGGCTACCGTTCCCCGTGGGCCTGACCCTCTTGGACCCGTGTCTTTCTGATGATCCCCGTTGGCTTCTGTCCATGAGGATTCAATCAGCCTTAGGACAGCTGGCCGGGGTGGGGGGCAGGAAGACTGTAAATCTGGGAGAGCTGCAAGTATTCGGGTCTTGAACTTTATCAGGTTTGAATGTGTGATTGTGAAAGTAAAGAGCAGAGAAATGACAGCACTCAGTAAATCAAATGTAGAGAAGACCAGACCTGTCAAAGACCAGAGAAAAACAGACTCTGGGCACAAAATCGTCAGAAAACTTGCAGGGAGGGAAGACTTTTATGTTCCCTCCAGACTTAGCCTTTTGAAAAACAAATCTCTTTCCCTGTCATTTTATCTAGAGAACAGTATTCTTTGTTATGTCCCACGGATTTCTTTTTTTTTTTTAAGTTTTCATTATTGATGTTTAGATCTTGTTTTATTAGACAGGATGTTATAAGAAAACAAAACAAACAAAACAGAAAATCAGTTGAAAAATGTCTACAGTGGCCTAGATTTTCCTTTATCAATAATGTGTTCTGTAGCTTTTCAAAGATCCTTTTTTTTCCTTAAAAAAAAATATTATTAAATAGATTGAGTCTCCCGCATATATAGCAATACTAAATTGAAAGGTAGAAAGCATGAGGGAAATATAAATTTATTTTTTTATTATTTTTTTTAAAAAGATGACCGGTAAGGGGATCTTAACCCTTGACTTGGTGTTGTCAGCACCACACTCACCCAGTGAGCTAACCGGCCATCCCTATATGGGATCCGAACCCGGGGCCTTGGTGTTATCAGCACCGCACTCTCCCGAGTGAGCCACAGGCCGGCCCCGGAAATATAAATTTATATGACCAGGTCAATTTAATTAGTTCTTTTCTTCCCCTAATATCTAAAGCCAGTCCTCAAGTTTGCCCTCTTTAATGGCCCATCTGTTAATTCACTCCTATCTACTGCCAGAAAGAAGTTCCCAGGGAGAGGTGCTGCTGAGGACTGGGTTCTTTCGTTGGAGCAGAGGAGCCACAAGATTACTATCTATGTCCTGGAGAAGGCCTTGGAGTCTGCTGCTGGCATTTGCAAGGGGAACAACAAGGGATGTTTCCTCTTCAAAGCAAGTAAAGGACCCATGTTTGTCTCACTCCTCACCCCTTTCCTACCATAATGCAATAAAGTCCTCACTGTGGGTACAGGCAAAAGGCTCGAGACTTCTGGTGAATGGCAAGTCCCAAAGTTGAATGGGTGCTCAAAGAAGTTCTTTCTTGGGAATTAACTTAGCTTCAGGAACAGTTGGGTCATGCGAGAAATTAAAATTTCGTGTAGTATATGTGAGTGTTACAATATAGATATTAGTAACAGCAGTTCACCACTTATATAGTGCTTTTGATGTACTACTAGCACTTTACATATAAGAAATCTTTGAATCCTCTCAACAATCCCATGAGGGAGGTACTTGTATTATCTCCATTTTACAGATGAGGAAACTGGCACAGAGGGGTTAGGAAACTTGCCCTGGTCACATAGCTGGTAAGTAGTGGCGTCAAGACTCAAACCCAGGCAGTCTGGCTCAGTGTCCTGTGCTGGCCCAGTGGCTCCTAGAAATCCTTTCAGTGTTCGAGCTAGAATGACTCCCTTCTTCCCAAACCCACTGAAGCCTAGAGGACAATAGGAACTTGGGTACATTTCTAGACAAAGAAAAAAAGAGTCCCTCATCTCCTTCCATCTTGGAAGTTGTCTGTGAGACTTTGCTTAACAGGCGCCTAGAGGACAATAGGAACTTGGGTACATTTCTAGACAAAGAAAAAAGAGTCCCTCATCTCCTTCCATCTTGGAAGTTGTCTGTGAGACTTTGCTTAACAGGCTTTACAGAGGTGCCAATCTTCTAGACGGTAAACACTTCAAAACTGGGAGCTAACTCTTCTTCATGCAGTGCACACTCAGTGAGTGTTGGGTAAGTGGCAGGAAACGCATATGGCAGACAACCCTTCGGTCTTAGTTCTCTGCATATTTGCAACATAGCTGAATGGAGAGGTCACCCATATTTCTGGGTGGCAAATACAGTAATTTTGTTTTTCCCCCTTGGGCACTTTTTTCCCTTTTAATTGACTTTAGGAGGGGCTTTCATAACTTAGCAAATCTCTCAAAGCCTATTTCCTTCTTTTTTCTGCTTCCCTTTAGCAATCCCTGCCCCACCCTTCCAAAAAACAACTGCCCAACATTTAGGAAGGTCTCTGAACTGAGACAATTCTGGGGCAGTTGTTTCTGGCCTCTGACCCTAGAACTGGCAAGTTCAGCACACCTAGTTGTACCCACGAAATCCAGGACGATCCCAGGTCCTGCCTGTCTAGTGTGTTGGAAATTTCTGCATCTCTTTCACCTTCTTGGGAGCAGAAATGATCCCTTTTCCTCTGATGCTCTGATTTTTCCCATTCCCAGAGGCTAGGTCAGGGCTAAGGATTATCTAAAGTAGATAATTTTGGAGTTCACCTTATTTCAAGGGGATGACAAGAAAAGAGAGGCGTCTTTAACTTCCTAGCCCAGAATGAGGTGACAGACAGAAGATCCTGGATTGCCTTTTGGAATTGAGAGTCCTAACTCCAACATCTGCCAGAGAACAGACTGGGGAAGGCAGAAGATGTGGGAAGAGGCCCCACTGCAGGGAAGCCGAAGGGGTGTCATCTCTTCCCCACCCCCCACCCCAGGCTGCTTCTCCTGTCCCATTACAAAGTGGGAGAAAAGGCTTATGATGGTCTGGGGTATGGGGTAATACTTCATCTACTTAAGAGGAGGAGAAAAACATCAAAAACATCCGCATCTGACTCCCCAAGCCCACTTTAGAGTCCTGGATCAGGAAACTAGATATTCCCTCCTTCACCCTTTGGTGAATGGGAAGGGATCACTCCAGGGGCAGGGTCTTGGCCCAGCTGGCAGCCCTGGGCTTTATGTAATGATGCCAGTAGTAATTAATAATAATAAATACCACACTTCATAACCAAACCCAACCTGAGGATGACTGAATGATTGGACCCCTGCCTCCCACCTGCACGCTGTTAGTCTGCGAGTCCACACCCTCCCGGTCAACCTGTCTAATCCAGCTGCCCAGTTCCACCCACCACGTTCTGTCTGGGGTTCAAAGGGAGGTCTCCTCTGGACGATCAGCGATGTGGAGCAACACACTGCCCCTTAGCAAAACCGCAGGGTGTGGGGGCGAGTCCGCAGGGGTAGTTTGGGTTTGTCTTTATTATTTAATACCAGAAAATAATCAAAATGGGATGGTAATTTAGGCCCCGCTGAGCTCGGTTTCATTTTTCTGCCAAGTGCAAGGAGCCCTTTTGGACCCCCAGCTCTGAGCCCGAGTTGCACAGCTCCCGGGGACCCCAGCGTCCTCCCCGTCCCCCAGGCCTGGCACTCCCAGGTCCCGCAGCCCGGGAACCCCCACATTCCCGGGGCAGCGGCCACAGGTCCCGCCGGGCCCATCCGAGATCTGCGGCCGCTGAAGTCGGGATCGCAGGGTGTCAGGGCACAACCAGGCCGCCGGGACGGAGACGGCGCCGGTGTGGAATTTCTTTATCGGGATTTGAGAGCCGCAAGCTTCTCCTTCGCTTCTTTAAGCGATCACGGAAAGACCCCTTTCGATCTTTTGTTGGACATCTTGGTCCTTAATAGCTAAATTTATTTGGTTTAAAGCGGCCATGGGAGAAGCAGGGAGGGAAAATCTTTCGTCGGTCATTGGGTGGCCTAGATAACAAACTTTAAGAGAGAGGCAAGAAGAAAGTAAAAAGGTTAATGGATGCGGGGAGGGCTAGAGGCGCCCAGCGTGGGGCTTTCACAGCGACCCTCCCCCGGCCGCCCCCTTATCGCGGCCCTAACTTACCCGCTGCGTATGAAGTACATTAAGTCGCGTAAACAGCGCGCCGGCAGGAATGCCACCGCGGTGACCTTTCGTGCGCCGCCGCAGCGAGCCCACCTCCGCGCCGTGCTGGCGGCC
>NW_007726396.1:659550-665059 GCF_000696425.1 Galeopterus variegatus | reverse complement strand
CGCCGGCGGCGCGCGGGGGTCGGCCCGGGGCTGCGCCGGGCGAGGGGCTGCGCCGGGCGAGGGGCCGCCGGGCCGGGGACTCGATCCCGACCGCCCGCGGACCCCGGCGAGGTCCTTCCCCGAAGTGGCCGGAGGCGGAAAGAGGGGCCGGGCAGCCGGAGAGCCGGTTGGGGCGACCTTTGCGCTTCCGCGCCGGCACCTGACTTTTCTAAAGAGTATTTTTGGCTTTACAAGAATTAAGTTTTTAAAAAAGAAAGAAAACCCCTGTCAGGAATCTGATCGATGGCCCGCGCTGGACGACGGCTGCTGAATGGGGGGACACACCGCCCGGACCCGGCTACTGAGCCCGGAGGCTGGCGGGGGTTGGGAGGCGCCGAGGTGACCCGGTGTCCTTGGGTGAAAGCGTCCCCGGGACAGGAAGAAATATGGTATGAAGCGGGGAGGCCTCATAAATCTGGTTTTAAAAGATCTAAAGTTAAAACTGTGTTTTAAGTCGGAAATTGTATTCTTTTTCTCTCTGAAGCGTCCCCGGAGCAGTCAGGAACTTGGTGAAATGACAATATAATGAACTCAAGTTTGCGGGGTAAAGGTGTACGGTGACGCGGCTCCTTGCCGGGGTCTCGCCGCTTCTCCGGAAGCAGCGCACTACTGGGTCCCCAAACACCCCTTCCCGTTTGGCAGCAAAGCCCCCGCCCCCTGCCCAATCGGCTGCTGGATTCTGGCAGGATTCGGATCGCGAATAGGGGTGCGGCGCGGCCCAAATAAATCAGCCCTGGGGACAGGCCGCGCCCCGGAGCCAGCCCCCTCGGAGAATGAGCAGGGCGGATAGCTCCGCAGGGCCCGCTCTTTGGGTCTAAATAACCCCGAGAGAAACGGTTTCGTTCAAGATGAGCAAATCCCGAAAGAGAAGACAGGCGCGGGGGAAAGGAAATTAAAAATAAACAAATAAATAAAGTTTAATTAAGGGGGGGGGGACAGGAAGAAAACAAGAACTTGTAAGAACCTGCCTGTCTACTTGGGGCATTGTGGGCCTTCTCCAGCTCTTGGGTGTCTCCTCAGTTCAGGGTGCGCCTCTTCACTCCGCACCCCCTATCCTGTCTGGCTCTCCAGACCAGCTGGGACGCACCGAGGAAGCTCAGCGCGCGGGGTCCGGGGCCCGTGGGGGGTGGCTTTCAAACCGTGCTCTTTCCCAAGGTATTGTTCCGAACAACAAACGCCACGCGATGGGAAAACGGCAAACTGGAGGGGGCAGGCAGCCTGGTTTTCTGTCTGAATTAATGCTACGGGTTAAACAGTTTTGTATTATTTTTAGATTAACTGACTTGAAAAACATTTCACTACCCTTTCCCTCGTTTGGTTGGAGAACTAGTCAAAAAAAAAAAAAATGACCCTGAAAAGGAGCAATATCTGTTTTCCCCCCCTTTTTTTTGGGCACTATCAAAAAGAGATTGGGAGTCTGAGGAATAAAATGCCAGGGCTCTTATCGAGCCCTTAGAGCCCGAACATTGTCGAATCGGTTAATGTCCGTCCTGCAGCTCACCTCTGTCCCAGCGGCCCGCGCCATCGCGCCCTTCCAACGTGGCTGCGGGGCTTCGGGAAAAGCAGTTCTCTGGAGGGTTAGTTATTGTCCAAGGAAATCCACACGGACACCCTTGTACTTGCAAATATAAGGAAACATATAGGACAGAAATTAGGCTCGCGCCGGGGCTCGATCTCCTTGGGACTCAGGCTTGGAGGCCGTTCACAGCCTTAAGGCAAACTTAGCCAAAACATTTATTTTTAGCAAATAAGATATGAACTTTAAAAAAATGCTTTTTAATAGCAAACGTAAAAAATATTATTTCAAAACAATTGGATCAAAGGAAATCAAATGTTTACAACATTTCCGTAACTGCTTACAAATGGTTTCTGCAAAACCCAGCCCACTTAAACATTTTGTCGGAAACTCACGAAAGAACCAAAAGCAAAGCATTCGAAGCCCTGGAGGGAGTTGAGTGGCCCGTGGACGCCGAGCAATCTCTTTTGGTAAGTTGCATTCGATCGAACTCAGGTTAAAATTTAAAGCCCCTGGATCCTGCTCCAGTCATCAATCTCTCCATTCCAGAGTTTTCTACTTTCAGCCTGTCCGAAATGCAGCCACGCTGAAACTGGGAGCCGCTGCAGTGATTGGGGGAGGCAAAGAGGAATGTAATAAAAGTGACTAAATTGGACGAGAACGGTTTATGGACCTTCTCAGTAGCAATTTAAAATTCAGAAGTGTTAAGCAGCAATTTACAACGAAGAATGAAAAAAGAAGAATTCTCGCCAACTTCCTGGATTCCGCGCCCCCTCCCCCGCACTGCCAAGCCCTGTCCCCTTCTCCCCCCAGGATCCACACGTTCACAACTCTCAGTTTTGTTGAGAGGAAACACACAGTCTCACGATGGTCTCACAGTCTCTCGAAACCATATTTTACAATGCACCTACCTATCCCTGTTCAGTTCTGCCTAGGCTCTTCTCCCTTCCCCAACTGGAAAAACACAAAAATAAAAATAAAATAAATAAAAAAAAACTAGAGCCCAAACGCTTTCAAGGAGACTGACCTTTAGAAAATCATTTACTTCGATTTACCTGGGAGGTAAAAAGTGTATACACTCCCACAAAACTCCTCCTGCTCCAGTTAAATTCTCTCTCGGCAGCCTTCTGGGGCCACGTCTGTCGGAAGAAATCCCTTTTGTGAGTGAAAGGGAGCGAGACATACATCACGGCTCCTGCAGCGGACGAGCCTGCGGCCGCGGGACTCACTGCTGACAGATCGGCTCGGATAACCCCGCGACGTTCATTTCCAGTCCCTTTGCCCACTAAAGACCGTCTCAGTTTGTACACAGTTGTGATAACCGTTTGGAGGGAGCGAAGAAGGGGTGTGTATGTGTGAGTGGGGGTGGGGAAGCGGTATTTCGCGCCGGATCCAGGGAAGGTGACCGGCCCCCCTGAACCCCTTCCAAAGACTTATCTGTGACTTACCTGAAGTTCTCTAGGGAAAGCAAACGGGACATCAAAACTCGGAGAGCGTCCCCGGACCGACTGATGTGGAAGCCCTTTTCCTTCCCGGGCACTTCATAGACTAACCTTTCGTATGCGACGACCCGAATTAACTATTCCCAAAGGTCAGCTGGGGAATGTCGTCGTGAACTTCCCCAGACTACCCAGGAATTTAGTATACATTTTAAGAGCAGGGCAGAGCTAGGGTGCTGGGCACCTGGCTTGCTTCTTTCCCAGATTGTGGGAGCCCTATCCCCGACAGCCACTACGACCTGAGCTCTAGCATCCCGAGATAGGGTCGCGGAAAGCTTAACTTTGGTCACACACAACTGCGGAGCAAAAAGCTCAATTCACGTGGAGAGAGGAGAGGAGAGGGCCAGCGGGGCGAATCACTTTCCCCCCTCATTTAGGGGGCGCGCTGACCCTGGAGCTGGCGCGCCATTCCCGCCGCGGCGGCGGCGCGGGGCTGTGCACAGCTGACTCGTCCCGTGTCGGGGCTCCTTCCTCCACCCCGTGGGACTGTGTGTGTAACTGGGGCCCGGGAAGGTGCTCCGCGGCTGGGTGGGTGTGGGTCGCCAACCAGGTCGGGCGTCCTGTCGCCTCCGCCCCTCCTCCGGCGTCCCTGGGCTCTGCGCCCCCTCCCCGTGGACGGCGCTGTCCGCTCAGCTCACGCCCGCAGGCTGCGCGGCGCTCATTGTCTGCCAGGGCGGCGCGCTCCCCTCCCCCTCGCCGTCCCCTCCCCACCCTCTTTTCTCTCCTCCCCTCGATCCCTCCTCCTCCTCCTCCTCTTCACCTCCAGCGCCCAGCTGCTCGCAGAGCGCAGTTCCGACCCACAGCCTGGCACCCTTCGGCGAGCGCTGTTTGTTTAGGGCTCGGTGAGTCCAATCAGGAGCGCAGGCTGCAGTTTTCCGGCGGAGCGGTAAGAGGCGCCTCCTCTCTCCTTTTTATTCACCGGCAGCGCCGCGCAGATCCAGGACTCGCGCTCGCCCGCCGGCGCCCTCGGCCTCTCTCCGCGCCCGGGAGCACCCTCCGCCGTCGCCGTTCTCCATGCGCAGCGCCCGTCCGAGGTTCGGCTGCTTCCTCCCTCGCTCGCTCTCCTGGCTCTCCTCACCTTCGCCCCTACCGGTCGCGGGCCCCTCGGCCTCCGACTCTCCGGCCCTCTCCGGGCCGCGGCTGGCTCCGTGGGTGTCTCCCTCCTTCCCTCCGGGCGGGCTGTAGCGGCTCCCAGGTTCCCGGGACACCGCGGACCGACTACTGGTGTCTTTTCCTCTCCTCGAAGGGCTTATCTGCGCTCAGCTTTATCTCCGAGTTATCTCGGCGCAAAGGGGCGGGAGCCGGTAGTCAGGGAAACTTCTTTCTTGCTATCTAGCGCGGGTCTGCGTGTGGGCATTAATTTGAGTGGGGTAATCTGCGATGAGCCGACGTGATTTGGAAGCAGCCCGGAGGAGGCCGGACCGGCTGCATTTCGCCTCCTTTCCCACCCCCTCCGAGTCTCCCTGTCATTCTTCCTGCTCTCCCCTTTGGGGTGGCCTCGGCTCCGGGGCGGTCTCACGCCCCCCCTTACATCTCCCCCCTCCTTTTCTCTGCGCTCTGCTCCACCCCGCTACGTCCGATTCCGGAACGGCTTGGCCTTTCTGCGGCTGGGGATGACCGCGGGGTGGCCCGGCCCGCGTGAGCGCGCGCGCGCTGGTGGCTGCAGACGCGGGCCGTGTCTAAGGTGTGCGGTGCCGCGGGGACTCCGGTGGGTCGTGAGACTCCCGCCCCGCGAGCTGCCCTCCCTGCCTCTGCCCGGAAGGTCCGGGACTGCTGTGTCCACTCTAGCTCCCCACTTTCCCTGGGCTGAGTTGCATTTCTCTGTGGGGCTCGCATTCCGTCTGGATAGCGCGGTCCGGGAAGTTAGGGACAGGCAATGTGAACGCGGCGGTTTCGTTTTCGGGGACAGGTTGCCTTCCGGGAGCTAACGATTTTGACGTGGGGAACCCTCACGGAGGCGTTCCGGGAGAGGGGCACCCGAGGGGGGCGGGATGCGGCAGCGCCAGCACGCACAGCTACTTAAATTCTTTTGTGTGTCATTGGCCTGGAGGGAGCCACTTTGGGGCGGAAGGAAAACCTCGGCCAGCTCCGCCGTCACTCCTGGGATCTGGCGCGCGCGCAGAGGAAGGATGCTGCCGGAGGGGTGGGCGGGGAGGGCGCGGGGCTCGAGGGCTGTGGGTGGGGAAGGGAGGGTATCTCAGTCCTTCCAGGACGGTGGCGGCTGCGCAGGCTCTGTTCCCCACTCCCTTCCCAATCCCCGGCGCCCTAGGCAGAAACAGGCTCTTTGAGAAGTCTCCTGAGCTAGAAAAGGGAGTGGAGGTGAGGTGGCGTACGCCTTCGCCTTCGGTAACGCCTCTGTTTCTCCTCCCGTCCGTGCCCCCCCCCCCACTCTGCCTCAGGAACTACTAGAAGTCAGCTTGGAGCGGCGCCCTACGGTGCATGGCCTTGACTGACG
>NW_007726396.1:653228-657922 GCF_000696425.1 Galeopterus variegatus | reverse complement strand
GGGGGGGCGCCGCCGTGTGGGGGTGCGGGTCCCAGGCGCTGGAGCGCCCGGTGTGTGGAGCAGCTACTTGGGTCCTGTTTTCAGGGCTTTCTTGTCCCTGTGCAGCGAGGTCGGCCTGGCCCCAGGAAGGATTTGCAGGCCTGTGGCAGGATGACCAGAGTCTGGTCGCGCTGATGTAGCGATTTGGTTGTGTAGACTGTCTCAGTTCATTTCCACGAAAGACTAAACGCACATCTGTACCTGGAAAAGCTCAGGGGACTTGATGACTAGTGCAGGGGGACGGCAACCGCGGAAAATATGAAGTTGGGAGGGAAGTGACAAGGCCTGAGCCCGTCGCAGCCCCTAGTTCGGGTGAGTGGGAAGAGAGAGATTTCATGGTGGGAGTAAGTTTGGGAGAGTGTTGGGCACTCGATTCACCCTCTGCTCAAATACACACATATGCACGTGTAGTCTCGCCCAACTTAACTCTCAAAGATGAGTTGTGTGTGTGTTGTCCTGGAGGAGAGTATTTAAAAGCACAACAGAAAAGGATCCAGGTAGGTACCTAGGGAACCTAGTTGGCATCCCCCTTCCCCCAAGTGAGAAAGGGAAGGAAAAGATGAGACGATACCTGGACTGGTCAGCCTTGTGACTTTATCCTGAAGGAAAGCTGATGCATGGGCTCTCAGGCTTGGTCTCAGCTGGGGCTGGGGCTGCTGCTCTTGGTGGCCGCTCATGTGGCCAGGCGGGGACCCAGGGACCCTGAAGCTGGGACACCTATTCTTCTTTCAGAGTTTAGCCGACCAACTTTCCAGTTTCCCGTTTCACTCATACTCATTCCCGTGTCTGGAGGCTATTTGTGGGTAAACTGGGAAAACACAATTGGCAAAAATACCTGGAAATACCTCATTTTGAAGGATGTTTTGATCTGTTCTGGCAGGGGAGATTGTGAGCTGTGTTGTTTGGCTTCTTTTCTCAGCCACAGCTTTCTTGTCGCTTTCGCTGTTCTGTCTTACTGTATACTTCATCTATTTGACAACCTTTCCTCTAAGGCAAGACAAAATCTTTTTGTTGTTTGTTTGTTTATTGGGGAGCTGTGGGAGGCCCCAGAGTCACAGAAGTGGTAAGGAGGAGAGAGGCACATCAGTCTAAACTGTCCTACCGCAGTTTCTTGTGTACTCCAGGCCTGAGAGCCTTGGTGTACCCTTTAGGGACAGCAAGCCCTTTTAGGGACCCTGATTAGTTAGGATAAAGTAAGGTATTACCAGTCTTCCAAATGTTCTAAAGACATAGAGCACTGGAAACACTAATGGCCTGGAAGTGCAGGAACTGATTCGAATGGCTCCCTGCTGGTAACATTGGGAGAGGGCAAATAGACTTCTTGATAACAAGGACTCGCTCTCTTCCAAGGGCTGCAAGACCGTGGTCTCCAAATTCTTTCTTCTTCTCCTGCAAAGCTGGCCCTGGAGACCATCTTTGTCATGTGTGTGTGGAGTGTGGACCCTGTTGAGATTTGCCAGTTGGGTTGGGACTTGAGAGAGCAGAGGGCTGTCACCCTTCCTGCAGAATAGAGAACTATTGGCTTCCAGGAGCAGACGGAATGGGAGACTAGGAATCTGCCTTGGACAGGAAGGAGATGGTGGTTGGGGTGTGAAGCTTCTTTTGTCTGGGAGTCCTGTAGGGAATCCAGGGTGTTTGAGTTGGGTGACGGGTAGCTGCAGTTGGGCAAGATCCAGCAGCTCTGCCTGTTTTTTTGACACACCTTAGTGTGATCTCCAGATTCCTTTCCCATAGTCTTCCAACATTTTACATGACAGAGAGAGCTAGTCCAAAGATGAAAGTGGAGTCTTCAGATGTTTACAGTAACTGGTTCTGTATGAGAAATCCTTGTACAGGCAGATGGTGCAGTTGCAGGCAACTTCTGCGTTTCTTTTCATTTTAAAGTTAGCCTATCTTTCCTCTAATTTTTCCTGGACATGACTCTGCAAAATTAGAAAAATCGTCTATAGACCCAGAATACATATTTAAAAAAAAAAGTAACTGGTTCTGTATGAGAAATCCTTGTACAGGCAGATGGTGCAGTTGCAGGCAACTTCTGTGTTTCTTTTCATTTTAAAGTTAGCCTATCTTTCCTCTAATTTTTCCTGGTCATGACTCTGCAAAATTAGAAAAATCGTCTATAGACCCAGAATACATATTTAAAAAAAAAAGGGGGGGGATAGATTTGTGAACACCCAGCTTTTGCAAAAAGAGTCTTTTAAGAAAGCAGGAAGCGACTGGGACCAAGTGAGCATTTGTGATGGGGTGGGGGCTGACTGACCCTAACTTTGCTTATCTTCACAGGTGTTTGGATGTTAGCTTCCTAGCTAGATTTCCTCTTTCTTCACTTTGATTATGATTATTTTTTTATATACACCATTTTTGGGGGGCGAACTCTTTAACTGATTTGAGCAAACACCAGGGCTAAAACCTGAGTGTTCAGCTTTATCAACATGCACAGTGTGGAGGCTTCTGGAAACTAACCCCCAAACACCTCTCTGACTGGTGGTAGGTGGGGTGGGCTCCAGGGTTCTCACAGCCCTTCATTCACTGGGCCCTACATCCTCTTAAGCTCCCGCCCTGTATTCTAGGACCAGTGTTTGATTTGAATGTCTGTTTCCTTCTCCCCTGAGTCCCAGGGCAACCCAAGAAGCCTGAGAGGAGAGGTGGTGAGTTGAGTAGGTGTACAAGCTTCCAGCGCAATCAGATTTTAAAATTTTTATAAAAACGTCATTAAAATTTTTTTTAGTTAGAGTTATGGAATTGTAGCTGCCTGGTGGGGGTGGGGGAGAAGTAGGGAGAGAATGAGAGAAAGATTTTATTTAATTAAAAATAAGCAAACTTCCTTGATTGTAATAATCCAAGGTGAGCTTTAAATTAAATTTTATCTTTGGGTTTTCAGATGCCTAAAGAGTTCTACCTGGGGAGTTCACACTGTCTTCTGGGAGTCCTTATTGTTCCCAGAAGAAGGAAAGGAAGCCAGGCAGCACTGGTTCAGGGAATGCCCTGCTCCTCTATCCAGAGGGGTTCTGATAGGTAACATTTTAAAGTCAACAACAAAGACAAATACCTTGTTTAACTTCAGTGTCCTTGAAGTCCTGAGCATTTTACTGATTACCGTAGTCAATAGAGGCTTTTAGGGCGGTGAAGAATAAATCTTTGTGATGTGTTGTAAGTTGCAGTATCCCCGTGACAACTTTGAACTCGGGTTGTGTAGGATGCTAGTTTCTTTTAAACTTAAGAAATAACTTAAGAAATGAGGAGGAAGGAGACTTGTTTTGCAGGGTAAATAGTGTTAATGGAATTAAAGAGGTTTTATGCTAAAGTCGTATTTAAATGTCTTTACAGTTAATGGTAGACACAAGCTAGAAACACGGGGGAATGAGAAGGAATAGAGAGGTTCGCTAGCACACATAATCGTGAAATAAAACTCTAAATGTAATGTTTATTTACTTTAAAAAATGATTCAGAAGTGCTCCTTCAAGAATGCCAAATTAGAACATTTAAGCCCTTTGTAATGTGAAGAACCAGGAACAGTAGCAGACATTTATTTTTTAAAAGACTATACTTAATAAATTTCTGTCTCATTCTAGAGAACAGATACTTATTCTTTCATATTTAACCTTCTTAAGGGGTAATGTAGCAAGCATTTATGCTTAATTAAGTTTTTTTTTATTAGCAGGTTTATGTTAGTTGTGAATTCCCCCCTCCCAAACAAAAACAAACAAAAACAAAGTAATAAAGTGATGTGAAATAAACACATCTTAAATAGACTGTATAAATTGAAATTTCAGTATAGGAAAATAGTTTTATTTATCACTGGGAAGGTCTCAGGGAAGTACCAGCCTTTTGTAAAAATTTTGCAGATAGAAGCAATTAGACCCACTTCACAAGCAGAATATTTTAGTTTTTGATCCTTGTGGCATGAAAATAAAACTTAACCTCTGTGCTTAGTAATGTTAGTGCTTTTTCCCCCTTGAGAAGACCTCGGCAATTTTCTCATTTCGAATTAATTGAGTGCCCAAGAACAGAACTTCTAATATCACTTGTCAATTTTTTATTGGGAAAAAGGGTGGGAGGTATAGAAAATACTTAAAAAGTTACTTGAGATTAAGTAAGGCAACCTCATTGTGTCCCGGGATATTCATGGGTTGCAAAGGGGGTCAGTGGTCAGTGTTAATATTGTGTGGCTTGCTCGGGTTTGGCAAGTGGCGTATTGTAATTATGATGGATTTCAGTTTTAAAAAGCTCGGGGACAGCCTGAGAGTAGGGGTCAGGTGACCCAAGCCGATCTCCCCACAGCGCATCTCAGACTCTGAGGTCCTCTGCTCCCGGCAACTCTCCTGGGGTCTTTACTGGGGGCGTCCATGGGGTGCAGAAGAATTGGACAAATGGTCAGCAGGTCAATAGCGACGAGGTGAAAACCCGGCTCCCGCCTCGGCGAGGAGCAAAGCGGCTCGGGGAAGGGCGCGGGCCGGCCGGCGGGGCTGCGCCTCCAGCACTGGCACCGGGGGGCCTGGGGGTGCCGCCGGGGTGCGGGAGGGGAGGGGACGGGCCCGGCGCGACTTCACGGCCGCTCGTTCCCCGTCTCGCCACAGACCTGCTGGAGGACCTGCCCGAGAGCCGCGAGTGCGTGAACTGCGGCTCCATCCAGACGCCGCTGTGGCGGCGGGACA
>NW_007726396.1:644923-652228 GCF_000696425.1 Galeopterus variegatus | reverse complement strand
CGGCGTAGGGACCCAGCGGTGCCACACACTCCCCGGCCACTCCCGGCGTTCACCCGCGGGCGACCGGGGAATGTCACCCCGAAACCGGCGTCTGGGAAGCCAAATAGCCTGTCCCTGTGTTCACACGTGGGGAATGACGTCCCTAAAAAAAAAAAAAAAAAAAAAAAACCCAACCAAAAAATCCCCCAAAACAGTGCCCTGCCATTTAAAAAAAGTACAAAAACCTACATTTTCATATCTCTACATGTACTTGCCAGTGCACTGAAATAATTCTGGAGGGATATACAAGAAGCTGGTATGGTGATAACCTCTGCAGAAAAGCTGAGTAAAAAGACTGACGCCACGTTAAGGAAGGATTTTTTTTTCTCTTTGGTCTAGTTTGGATTTTATTCTTGAAAAACCATGCGCACTTATACATATTTCCTCCCAAACGGAAACACACCACCCACCCGTTCTCGCAGAGAGACAGGTTTAGCCCCAAATTCCATCTGCCCTTGAGTCTGGTGAAAATTTATTTACTCTAACCTTTGTTATTTTGAAATCTGGCTGTTCAGAGAACAACACAGAACGTGAGAAAACGCGAAGTCTGTATGTTCTTCTCAAGCTGAGGATTTTCACCAACTCCAGCCGGGTTTACCATGTTTTAAAATATGGGAATTCTGATTTTCTTCCAGGATCAGTCCCGTGCTGTCATTGTTATGTGTGCTAATAAGCAGGAGAGGGTGTTTACCGCTGCAGTGATTAGAGAAAATAAATTAATGCTTTCACAGACTTCACTGTAAGGCTAACATTTGTTTAGCCTAGTACTCATAGTCTAATACCTTTTTAAAGTAAAATATTTTACAGTTAGATGCCAGACGTTTTAAGTATCCGAGTAATTTATTTAATTGTTATACTCTAATTAGCAGGAACAAATGCTACACGTGTTGTTGGTGTTAAATAGATTAGAGTGAAATTGCATCACAGTGTAAGTCTGACACCTTAAAGAGAAGCAATTAGTTTTACGGTTGTTTTGTTTTTAATGCATTTAAAATAAAGTGGCCAAGGTTAATTTAATGAGTGTATGTGCCTTAAACTTGTTACAACCCCCGCCCCCCCAGATTAAATTTTTCTTTAAAGGGCACCCTTAACTTCAGTGTGTAAAGTGTCCCTATGGTTTTCATTTTTATTGCATGCATCACACTGAAGAAGAAAAATTAGTCCCTGGAAAAAGTTCCAAGAAACTTTATTTTCATGTATTAGATAATGGATAAACAAAGGAACTGATTATTATTATTTTTTAGAAAAGGCGCACTGAGTTGAGTACTAGCCAAGTCTGAAAGGTAACATTTTCTCCAGACTGAACAAAAAACCTGGTGGAATAGTAACCATTTATGTTCTAGTTGTATTATACATTTGATCTAGTAACACCCACATTTAGATTGTGCCATTTGTTTTTTGCACTTACCAGTTAAAAAAAAAAAAAACTGTTCCCAGAAAGAAAACAGTTTTTAACATTTCTGAACCAGTTTTCTTTCTGTGTGGCAGGTGTCTTGGCAGTAACCAAGGTCAGCCAATATGCTTTGTAAATGGGTTATAAATGATATACCAATTGTAGGGTGTGTCACGATCAATTGGTTCTTCTGTGCTTCTTATTTATGGTTTTGATGGATCTAGCTTAGTTCTCAGAAACAGAATGTTGAACCCAAGCTTGTTTAGCCAGCAGTACAGAACCAATCACTGTGAATTTGAACTTGCAATACATTGCAAAATAGGAGATTTATGGTGTAACTTGAATTCCTTGTCAGTGAGGAATACAACTGAGATCGCTTGTTACAAGGAACTTTTATAACCCATTCACCTTTATTTCACATGTTTATGAGGACTGGCTTCACTTATGATCTGCAGTTGACAGTCATAAAGTTCTTTGTTATAATGGCGAATTCTGATAACAAGTTTGCTTCACATTGGCTCCAAATTCCACTGGAAACTGTCATAAATGGCCCATTTATAAAACGAACCTTCCTGTCCCTCCTTTACTGATTTCACATTTATGAAGAGAAAGGAATGCTCCTCTAGAAAATTGTTTTCTTTTAACCGCAAAGAGGAAAAGAAAAAAGAAAAGGAGCCCTGATGTGTAAGGTCTTCTTAATATGTTTTCATCATTTTAGCAAAGCAATTCCCCGAATAGTTCTATCAGCCAAGCATATTCATTTCAACCACAAGTCAAGTTGATTCTTAGCACTGACTTCTTAGAAGTGATGTAGTGCTAAAGTCTTCCCAGTGTCTCTTTGTTTTTATAACTTGGCTGTAAAGTGTGATGCTAAAGTAATTCAACAGGATGTGAACTGTAAATGCAAAATTCAGTTTCATCTTTTAAATTTGCCAGCAAAGAATTTGGAAATATCTGTCCTCTACTTGGCTGTAAAGTGTGATGCTAAAGTAATTCAACAGGATGTGAACTGTAAATGCAAAATTCAATTTCATCTTTTAAATTTGCCAGCAAAGAATTTGGAAATCTCTGTCCTCTAATCTGTGAATATTCAGTAACGCTCGACTTATATTTTTTTTGTCCATTCTTTATAATTTCTTTTCTTAAAGTAATTGGTATAACTAAGTTGCCCAATTTTGTAATTTTCAACTTGCTAAATTTTTCTCATAGTTTTTTTTTTTCTTTACCGAAGTAATGGTACAATTTTTATAGCAATTTAAGACAAATTTAAAAGATTTAAATTTGATAATTTTAAAACAAATTTTATATTTTGGGGAAGAAATTATACTAGCTTAAGTTCTCATTCTTTATAATTCACATCTAGTAACTTAGAGGAAATACATTCCCTTTAAGGATGTTACATGCATAAAAGAAACATGGAAATAGGAGTGACTGCCAGACAGGTGGCCTTTCCTGGTAATACTGATTAACCCTTTATATGAACAAAAGTTGAGTATGGTACTGACAGGGCAAATAAAATAAAGTAGTATCACTGTATATAAGACAATGCAACATTAAAACAATGTTGTAAGATTTGCTTGCATCCTTTGTAAAATGAAAAAAACAAATTCAGGCAGCAGACAATCATGATGATAATTATGGAATGTATTAGAATATCTCTCTTTACACAAATTTTATACCTTTTCTAAGATCTGTTTCCATTAATGCATGTAGGCCCTTCTCAAGTCTCTGGTTTATTCCTCCACACATAATCTGAGAAATATACATAATCGCCTCTACACATAATCTGAGAAATATACCTGATTGTCTCCAGTTTTCATGTGAAATGAGGACTGCCCAAAGCCATTTAGCACACTGGCAGGTGGTTTGTGATTGCTTTTTATTGACTCTCATATCTCAGACCTGTGACACCAGTGTATGGCAAGTGATGTCCATAGTCAGAAGAGGGGGGACTCGTGTTAATGTCCAGTTGTATTGTTACTTCTGGTGTATTTCTGAATATAACTCTATTTGGGCAACTTTTAGAAAATATTCTAATTCCGCTTAAAAAAAACCAAAACAAAACCAATAACTAGGGAACTAAATTCGTGGAGAAGAAACCAGTGGTGAAACTCTGCATGTTATGATGCTGGTTAAAGCTTTGCATGGGATTATATGGTAATATGCTGGAGGAGCAAATCAAATGTATGTGATCCAGCATTCTATGCAAATCTCAAGTTTCTTGGTCCAGAAAGGCCAACCTAATTATGCTTCAAATTTTCTTCTCAAGGGATACTTTATAATAAACCAGGTACATGCTTGTTGATGATAGGGATGGGATACGTTAATGTATGTATGTAGCATACACATAAAAATCATTTATATTTTCCTACTTACTTTCTTGTGCTGTTTCCTAGCCTTCATCTCGGCGGCTTGGATTGTCCTGTGCCAACTGTCATACCACAACCACCACCTTATGGCGCAGAAATGCCGAGGGTGAACCCGTGTGCAATGCTTGTGGACTCTACATGAAACTCCATGGGGTGCGCCATTTATTCTGTTCACATGTATATACATTTAATACCTGGCTTGTGCATGGTTTCAGTTTTTAAAAATTCAGCAAATGAAAGGGTAGGAAAGAGAAAAATCTGAATATATATATGCACTTTAGTGAATCTAAGATATTATTATAATATAAACTATTATCTTATGTATCAATAAAAACCCTAAAATGTGGCCAATTAAGCGATCACAAATTTCCATTGTAAGACATATTCCAATTTAAGATATATCAGAATATGAAAAATGTGCAATTTAGAGTTGATAGCATAGTAGTAACCATTTTTAAAGCTGTGCACAGTTAAATAAATCAACTAGAAATGCACAATAACTAGTTTATATCTTAACTTATAAATATTTTGAGTGCAATCAAAGACATTTGTACAAAGGAGTAATAACCATTTTTAAAGCTGTGCACAGTTAAATAAATCAACTAGAAATGCACAATAACTAGTTTATGTCTTAACTTATAAATATTTTGAGTGCAATCAAAGACATTTGTACAAAGGAGTAATACATTTGATACTATAGTTAGAAAGATTGGATACTTCATTTAAAAGGATTGCACAAAATATTAGGAATACCTCAGCCTTAAAAAGAAAAATGCCCTTAACATAGGAGGAAAAGAATACATGATCTCTTTGAAATAAAAAATATTTATTCAATATGTATTTACTGTATAATTGAAGTTCCTTCAAACAATAAGCGTTAAGTAAAAGGAGTTAAATTCTCCTTGGCAAAGCACCCATTTTCTGTGAAGGAATCTCTGCATTTGATGGAGAAAGTGTAGACTTTGTGCACTTGGAATCTATTAAATGTGTATAAAAATTGGATGGAAGTTTATGCCAGATTCTTTTAAGTGAGGGATTTCAGTACCAACGTTGGGTCTTTGGTTTTTTTTTTTTTTTCCAATAAAATATTTATTAAACTGTTACATGAAAATTGTTTAGGTGCCTCGACCGCTTGCTATGAAAAAAGAGGGAATTCAAACCAGGAAACGAAAACCTAAGAACATAAATAAGTCAAAGACTTGCTCTGGTAAATATAATAAAATGCCATTTTATTGTAAAGTATTTGCCAACCTCAACAGTACAGTGTATGTATATTTATAAGGTTAATTTTGACTGTTGCAGGTAATAGCAATAATTCCGTTCCTATGACACCAACTTCCACCTCTTCTAACTCAGATGATTGCAGCAAAAATACTTCCCCTACAACACAACCTACAGCCTCAGGGGTAAGTGTTAAAACAGCATAGACTCCTTCTAAGTTAGTGGGTTGCTCTCTGCTAAATTATCTCAAATTTTATCTTATCTGGTAATGCAATAATCTAAACCAACAGTTCAGTTTAGTTAGTTGATACCTAAGAATAATTTTTTTAGAGGAAGTTATATTTAAATGTCAACAAAATGACAAACTTAAGTACCTTACAAACCCCTTAATTAAGATATATATATATTTTATGGTTAATTTAACCCAAGTAAACGCAAGAAGTTTTGGTTTGAAGAACTTTTAATTGTTCTGTTTCCAGATTTTTATCAGAGTTACTGTATATATGCATTTCTAACTGATCAGAAAAACTGAGAAGCCAGTGGTTTCTTGTATCCCTGTGCCCACGGCATTTAAGTTGCTTTTTAAATCGTCTGTAAAAACTGAAACTCGTCATAACGTGCTACATGCTGCTGTGTACACTGATTTTCCTTTGCTTAACTGTCCTCTTTCTGTGTCCTCTTGCTCTTCTAATGCCCCTTAATTGTATCTGGGCTTATTTCAGCCACAGGGCACACCTGGGAGCTATTGGCGCTGCTGAAGACGGACATGCCAGGGTCTTTGTGAAGATCACAGAGTTAGTTTCTGTAAAACTGTGATCGAAACTCAGTTTTCCTCAAGTAAAGAAAGCATTTTCCCACTCTAATGCTTCCCAACTTTACCCGGAATGCTCTTAAAAAAAATCACTGGGTCTCACCTCGGATCTGTGCCCTGGCAATTCTTAGGATTGCACTGAGACGAGTTTAGGACTAAACAGCAGTTCCCAACTTTACCCGGAATGCTCTTAAAAAAAATCACTGGGTCTCACCTCGGATCTGTGCCCCGGCAATTCTTAGGATTGCACTGAGACTAGTTTAGGACTAAACAGCAGCGTTTAAATTCCTATTTACTTAGTAATTGTTTTCTACATTTAGTTTTGCCCTGGAATTATTTGGGGTACTTAAAAAGATTCCTGGGCCCCACCCTGGATTTTCTGAGTCAGAATCTCTGGGGGTGGGGCTTGGAAATTTGTGTTTTTGAACAAGCGCTGCAGGTGAAATTGAAACTGCTGCCCTGGAGGTGTTTGGGGAACACAGACCTGTGTTCTTCCTGTCTTACTTTAATGGCTTTAGCAAACAAAAATTAAATATTTACAACAAAATATTTAAACTGCTTAAAATTATATTTGATATCTCCCTTTGTACTCCGACCCAAATTCTTTTGGGATTTCTCTTTAACGAAACAACACCCATTCAGAGTTTCATAAGGGAAAAAGCCTTTCAGTTTTTGTTACAGACACATGTTAAAGAATGTTTCTAGCTTTTATAAAGGTAGACTCTGGTGTATGGTGTTTTTTTACAGGAGGGTCAGATGTAACTTTAAGGATCTAAAGTGGCAATAGAACATGTTACTTATAAGGAAGTGAAAAAATCAAAATTATTTAAAAATATTCTTTATTATGCCCTAAGTCCTCCAAAGCAATTATGTAGCTAAATGAGGCAAAACAATGTTTTGGTTTTCCAAAGCATGGAGGATGCAGTCAGGTTTTGGCTTCAGTGTCTGTGACTCTCCTAGCTGAAATGATTGCTGCAGCAGCTCCGAGTCACTTTTGTTGCAGATAGGGCCTAGCTTAAGTGTGGCAAGATCTTAATTTGAATGAGGTAAATGGCACAGAAGTAGAGACATTTGCCCAACAATGGGCTTTGTGGACTTGAAGCCATTTGGGTGGAGTCAGTTTTGCTAACGTGGTTCTGTGATGTAAAATTTCAAAATTGGCTCTTAGCAAATCCAATCAGCTGCCCTCCAGGGAAAGAAGAGTGAAAGGCAGTGGAAAGGGCCCTGGTCTGGCTGGAAGAGGGGCCAGTCCTGTGCCTCGTTTGGTGTCCCAGGATCTCTCACCTGGGACAGAGCAAGCAGAGGCGGTTAGCTGGCCAGTACCCTTCAGAGGGAAGGTCAGTTCCCTGCTCCAGACCGGGAGGCAAAGCAATGAGGGCTAAAGGGTGCGGGAGTTTGAGAGTGGTTTCACGCAAGGGCTTTTGCTGCAAGCTCTCATCCCTTCCATAGCTGGGAAGCTGGTGGTGGCTGTG
>NW_007726396.1:611500-643802 GCF_000696425.1 Galeopterus variegatus | reverse complement strand
GTGCTCACAGCACTCACTGGCTGAGCGCGGTGCGGCTGGTCTCAAAAAGGACAAAAAAAAATGAAAGTGTTCTCATTATTGCACAGCATCTTCATTGGCTGGGAGTTAAGTCTTCTAAGATAATTGATCTCTAGTGCTCCCTGTGACTGATGTGGTAGAAGTTAGTGCAGGGTTACTCCAGTTTAACAGGGCAATCAGCTATGAAACAAAGGGCAATCTCGGGCACATTCCCAGTGGAAAATGATTCTGGGGGCCACACACTCCTCCATTTAGAGATGTAAGTGGCAACATAACTGCCTTTCTTTAATGATTGTGAATTACAGCAAGGAAGTCAACCTGTCCCAGAGGTCCCAATCAAATTGCTGTTCATTTTAATTCCCATTGGAGAAATGAGTTGCAAGAGATCATCAGTAGGCACTGCCAGCAGGCTTCTCAAGTCCCAAGGCACGATAGGAGCAGTGTTCTGGACCTGCCTGTGTGCAGGCCACTTGTGTTGTGGCACCAGGTCCCTAGTGTGGCACCAGGTTCCTGAGCTTTCTTGGTCTGGGTAAAAGGGGCCACAGAAGCTGAATATTCTGGAAGGAGGCTGTACTACTTGTCTGCTGCTGTGGTGGGGGCTCCAGGACTCCCCTCCCCAGCAGGAACGGAAGTTGGACAGGATTCCTAGCACACGGCATTCTAGAATAAGTGTTGTAGTGCCATGAAAATCATTTTGCACTGCTTGTTTCTTTGACTTATTTGCTTGTCTTAGCTTTACACACTTGTTGCTAATTTGTGCTTTAATGAGACCTCTGGGAGAAAAGGAGACATTCCTTTTGATAAGAGTTATCAGATTGATGAGCTGGCCACCTTATGGCTCAGTTTCTCTTTGCTGGTTGTAGGCTGTGCGTGTGTGTGTGTGTGTGTGTGTGTGTATGTGTTGGAGGTAGAGGGAATGCAGTTTCTTTCCTGCCTGAGATCAGGAAGACTCACTGTCTTGCAGCCCCTTATTAAAATAGGGGTAGCTTGTTCCTTTGGAATGATTTGTGTTTATTAAGAAATGTGTTAAACTTAATTTTTGATAGACGGTTAATTTCTGTGACAAAAATAGTCTTTTGTTCTGGCTAAAAATGTTCCTGTATGTGTAGGTTTACTGAAAAACATGTAGTTGATCTAAATAGACATCAGATTTTCTTTGGCATTTATTCTCTGTGGATTGTAAGAATATTGAAATCTTTTTCCTTGAATTTCATTTACTGGCCAAGTTATATTTTATAGCTTTTTTGTTATTGTTATTTAGGAGAGGAACATGGCAACCTGTTCTATTTCAGCCGTTCCCCAATAAGATTTAATAAGTAGTCCATAAATGGTCCCATCCCTCCTATGACTTATAACTCAAAATTGTAAAGCTGGAAGATACTTTATATAAACTTTATGTAGCTCAATCCCCAAAATTTATAGATGAAAAGTATTTTTCTAAATTTTCTTTGGAATAGGAGGGATTAATTTGGAGATGAAATTAAGCAATAAGACATTATGTCTGAGAATGAGGAGTCACTGAACATGATTTGCCTGCCTAGAAATAATTTCTATAAATAATTACCTAAAAAATTAAAACCTACTTAAGTTTATATTAAAATTGCAAACATGTTGAAATCATCATTAGACATAAAATATTTAAGTAAATGGTGCTGAAATGTATCTGACTAGCCCTTGCTTTACTGGTTGTTGTTCCATTTAAGAAGCATGTTGCTAAGTGAGGTGCCGTTTCCAGTTGAGTGGACAAGGTCCTACACTTCAAAGTTGTTCATGATGTGGTGGTGTTGGTGGGAGGGCAGGTATGGACATAGATGTTACTTGGAAATGGCTTCACAGAGTAGAGGAAACTTGAATTAGTTGGGTAGGATTTTTGCAGGGGAAAAAGTGGGATGGAGGTGTTCAGGAAAGAGCATGGCAGTCTATGGTACTGAAGGGAAATAGTTTTAGGAGTGCAGAGTATCTGGAGTGTAGGGTGTAAGAAGCCAAAGGCAGGAGATGAGGCTGGTAAGACAGATGGAAAGTGGATATTAAGGAAATATTTTAAATCAGTATCAAATGAGCTTTAAGCAGTGCCCAAACTATGTTCATTTCTAAATGATCGACTTTATCTAACTCCCACTTCGGTGACAAATGTGTTTTCTGTACACTGGAGTCCAAGAATTAAAACATTCTTAATTGGGAGTATTTTGATAATCTATGTAAACAAATGCGAGCATGCTCCTGCTTGTCCATTTTACAAGCAGGGCTGCCTCCATACAGTTAGTAAGGACAAATATCTCGCCTGAGCTGATTGTATTCACTGACCTCATGCCCTTACAGCATCGGCCGTGCTGTAGTTCTTCTGTCTTCAGGGCTTCTTGGGGCAGAATGGTTGTAGTGGGTGCCTGGTTACCTCTCTTAATAGAGACATATTAGGCACGGTTTGTTATGTTAGTGATAGGAAACAAGTTTCCTCACTTTTGTGGGTCATTGTGGGTGATATGCAACTTCCCCAGAGAGACGGATGTTCGTAGTCTGAGAGACAGAGACTTAATCTCAGATTCATCATTGGCTTGTCTGTGCTGTTGTACATGGGCCTTAAACCACTCTGGTCAGTTTCTTGCTATTAAATAGATGTCATCATTCCTGTCTCATGTGTGCTTTTGGGATGCCACATGCCTAGCTAGACCTATCTCCCTACTGCAGCCACTTCTGAGCTATGTGGGGGTTTGCAAGAGGTAATGCACACACCTAAGTGCTTATAGCTGACAGCAGTGATCTAGGGATTGATGCTTATTAAGATTAATGTGAATGTGCTTTATAAGACCTTCCAAAGAAAACTGAGGCACTTTGTAGGTTAATATTTAAAATTCTTTTTATAGATTTTATTTTTTGTATTAACATTTGCATCCTATGGTGAAAATTGGAAAACACCACTTTTTTTTCCTTTTTGTCTTTTTTACTGACCGGTACGGGATCGCAACCCTCGGTGTCGCGCCTGTACCGGGGACCAGCGACGGGATCGCAACCCTCCGTGTCGCACCCGCACCGCGCTCAGCCAGTGAGCGGGAACCGGTCACCACATGGGATCCGAACCCTCGGCGGGAGCGCCGCTGCGCTCTCAAGCGGCGCACTCTCCAGTGCGCCACCGGGCCGGCCCGGAAAACACCACTTTTCCCAGTTGAGGGGGAAATTCTTTATTAGCAGATTTATACTCCACTGTGTTTTTCTCCAAGTAATGGAATCTGTTTGGACTTACCATGGCATTGTAGTTGGCCACAAAGTAATAGTTCCTGTTAAAGACCTGAAAAGTACATTCACGAGGGACTTATGTGCTGCCTACAGTACGGGCTGCTTTCACTCAGATGAAGCTGACTTGTGAAGGGGGAGCTCGACTGCAGGAGCCTCAGGGGCTGGGCAGAAGATGACTGCTTCACTCTTCTCTTGAATATTCCACAAGAGCCTTTACAGTACTTGAGAGCTAGACATCATGGTTTAGTCTTGCATTTTGTCATTGTGCTCTTGTTTTGGGGAAGTTTTCTTTCTCTCCCATACTTTCTCATTTATGAGATAGTGGATGTAGGGAAGCAGGAAACTAGTTTCTGTCAAGTACATTTTATGTGCTAGGTGCGTTAGGTACATTTTCTCCTTTAATCCTCCTTCAGAGTGAGACTCAGAAGGTAAGGAGCAGTCCCAAGATCATGTGTCGAATTAAGAGGCAGGGCTTCGATTTGGACCCAGGTCTGGCTGATGCGGAATGAGTGTTGTTATAAATACAGCATATTGGATGAATATGTGATATTAGTTCATCTCTTTGAAGTCTTTGGAAAAAAGAAATAATGTTTTCTTGAAGAAATGAAACTAGTTTTGAGTAATAATTTCAGCATCAAATATCTTCCTGCTGAAATAGATGGGAAGATAGTGCCAGAAAAGTGACCAAGTACCTAAGGCACTGAATGCAAATTTTCCTATCAATGTTATGCTTAGCAATAAAATGTAGTATAGTACTAAGGATATGGCAGTTGGGTAATATTAGGTAGAAAAAATCATAATAGGTAGTAAAAATTACTGTTGTTTATATACCTAATGTGGTTATGACAAGGTTCTTTTAAAATAGCAAATACAAGATTGCAGTACTAAAATCCTTCTAATGGTGTGATTAAATCCATGCACAGTGAGTGCTATTTTGGAACTTTTCAGGATGTTCTAATTGCCCTCAATTTATTTTTATGAAATCATTAAAAAAACATTTCTTAATGGGCAGGTGCCCCTCTCCCCCCTTTAGAGTTTATAGTCCAAACACTCTTTTCTCAATGAGTAAAAAAACAGTTAAAAAATCATTACTCTCCCGAAAGGTCTGTGAGAGAGTTGTGGTTAGGTATTATTATTGCCTCATTTATAAACCAGGATCCAGAGTGACTCCATAAGGTCACAAAACAAGCCCGTGTTGAGCCGGGACTGGAACCGACGTCTCCTGCCTCCCAGTCCAGGGCTGTTACCCCTCCCAGGGAGTTGACCAATCATCACAGTTATTAATATCCCACTTGCCACATGCTACAAGCCATGCACATAAATATTTTCTTGGCATTTTATCTTCATGCTCCCTATGTACCAGGCTCCCTTTCTCTCTTTGTTCATAGCCCCTTGTAATAACTCACGTCCCTGTCTGACCACACTGGCCTTCGCATGAAAGTCACATGCCACTGGGCAGGGAACGTTTAAGCATGTGGAGTTTGCATACTTCCATTTTGATCCCAAGGCTTCTTCTAGACTTCCCTCTTTTTTCTGTGTGTGTATGTGTGCGTGCGCACGTGCGTGCGTGTGATGGCGAGGGTGGTAGGGAGTAGTTAGAAAATACATTGTACTACATTAACACCCAATGGCTTTGTGTGTATATTAGGAAACAGTAAAACTATACTGTTCTTTAAATAGTTTGTAATATATATGTCCACCCAATTTATCACAGACCTGTGGTTTATTTAATGAGTGACTCATTATTACAATCTGAAAGCCAGAATACTGGGGAGAGCATAAGTGCAGGCAGAAGTTGTTCACCTTTTCATAGGGCTTCATCTCAGAACTCAACTTTTCTTTGCAAGTTATAGATTCTTTGCAGTTTTTTCCTCTGCCTCTATAAGAATATATAGTATTGTCCAAAAACATGAAATAATGTTACGGGAAAACCTGGCCAAATTTAAGAAATCTGGCTTAGAATGCTCTGAAATGTTATTGCTAAATGAATCTTTAAAGAAAATGGATTCCTTTCCTGGAATACAAGTAATTTATTATGCATTTCATGGGTGTCTGCCAAAAGAATTACTAGCAATATGCCGATCCAAGGGATATGAATTAAATACAAACTTTTAGCTCTGTTTATGTTTAGACCTACCTGTTAATTTTCTCTGAAATTTTAATAATTATAAAAGCATTTCCGAAGACTGGTGTTGGCGATGTGACAATTCATAATTCAGCTACCCATCATATCAGGCTTTATAAAGGCCCAGTACTCAGAATTTACGAGACTGAGCATGAATAGATTATTTTATTGACTTCAGATTTTAAGAAAGATTCAAACAAATAAACAAGTCATTGATTTCAATGTTCTGTTGGGGCCTTGTGAGTAAACAGAATTCCAAGCCAATGTCTGACGATGTTTAAAGATGATTTACTCGATGGTATGCTGCCTCTTTTGGTTGTTAGCATGGCATGGCTTCACCAGAGCTGGGCAGATGCTCCAGAATCACATTTCCATTCTATTAAACACAAATACTTAACATTTAAAGCTCTCGTTAAATTTAGTTGCTTGATTTCTGGGGAAGCCTGAATATGGTCTGAAGTTTCTTCTGGGGGTTCAGGGGTTAGCAGCTGTGAGGAAACAGATTCAGGCCGCCAGGCACTAGCTCCAGCTCTGTCTGTGTGACTATCGTGATCTGCCAAGGTTTTGTAAAGCCTCTGTTTTCCTCCTTCTACTAAAGGGGAAAAATAATTCCTACCATCTGGCCCTGAGGAGTATTGTGTAGCATAAGTGGGAGATGCCTGCAGACCTCTTTGAAGTTCAAGAAGAATTGCACTACTTAAATGTAGTCTTGGAAGTTAATAGTGATGGGCTGTATTTGCATGGCCTTTTCTTTTTTTTTCATCCCAAGACATTAGAATTAAATTCCTACTTTCCTAATGGGGCAACTTAAAGATGTAGAGTCATTGTGTTAAGAAAGTAACTATATTTTAAAGACTTTTATTTNGGGAGCGCCGCTGCGCTCTCAAGTGGCGCACTCTCCAGTGCGCCACCGGGCCGGCCCAGAAAACACCACTTTTCCCAGTTGAGGGGGAAATTCTTTATTAGCAGATTTATACTCCACTGTGTTTTTCTCCAAGTAATGGAATCTGTTTGGACTTACCATGGCATTGTAGTTGGCCACAAAGTAATAGTTCCTGTTAAAGACCTGAAAAGTACATTCACGAGGGACTTATGTGCTGCCTACAGTACGGGTTGCTTTCACTCAGACGAAGCTGACTTGTGAAGGGGGAGCTCGACTGCAGGAGCCTCAGGGGCTGGGCAGAAGATGACTGCTTCACTCTTCTCTTGAATATTCCACAAGAGCCTTTACAGTACTTGAGAGCTAGACATCATGGTTTAGTCTTGCATTTTGTCATTGTGCTCTTGTTTTGGGGAAGTTTTCTTTCTCTCCCATACTTTCTCATTTATGAGATAGTGGATGTAGGGAAGCAGGAAACTAGTTTCTGTCAAGTACATTTTATGTGCTAGGTGCGTTAGGTACATTTTCTCCTTTAATCCTCCTTCAGAGTGAGACTCAGAAGGTAAGGAGCAGTCCCAAGATCATGTGTCGAATTAAGAGGCAGGGCTTCGATTTGGACCCAGGTCTGGCTGATGCGGAATGAGTGTTGTTATAAATACAGCATATTGATAATTCCTACCATCTGGCCCTGAGGAGTATTGTGTAGCATAAGTGGGAGATGCCTGCAGACTTCTTTGAAGTTCAAGAAGAATTGCACTACTTAAATGTAGTCTTGGAAGTTAATAGTGATGGGCTGTATTTGCATGGCCTTTTTTTTTTTTTCATCCCAAGACATTAGAATTAAATTCCTACTTTCCTAATGGAGCAACTTAAAGATGTAGAGTCATTGTGTTAAGAAAGTAACTATATTTTAAAGACTTTTATTTCTCTGATAGCAACAGTTTTTCATTCCTTCTGATACTTAGTACTTTCGTAATGCATTCTATGGTTTAAGTGCATTGTAAATGCTTCTTGTTTCTTTGACCACAGTATGTTTTTTTGTAATTGAGATGGAAAGATTAAGATGCTTATCCAATCTCCTAAAAAGCAAGTTTTGATATAAAAATTAATATTATAATTCACCAGGTTTTAAATCTTGCCTCAGAATCCTTTACCACTTAATTTGAAGACTAGAATAGAGTAACCCATTCTGATTCCCTTGAGAAAATAAGCTTTTTCTTTAGTATGCTCATCGACTTCAAGTTATGGGACAAACTCTCCCGCTTGCAATTTGTATTTGTACATCAGCATTTCACTGATAATCCCAGAGTACTTACACATTTTGAGTGACGACTTACCTCACCACAACATGCTTGCTCTCTGACTGTGCACAGATGCGTAAAACAATTTGCTCCTTTGCTCAGAATGGGTTGTGTGTATAGGATTGTTCTCCCCTCCTTGAAAGGGGCCACAGCCCCTGGTGTGGGTGTGAACTGGCTTACTCAGGCCTGGACGGGGCAAGAGGGGCTGGGGGGGGGCAGTCAGTGAAATTCCTAATAAGGAATCTGTTTGCTACATTACAAAAAAAAAAAAAGAAACTGTTCTGCTAAAAACTGAGTAAGGTCATCGGCTAAGGTGACCGTGACTCTCTTTTGGGAGAGAAGATGCTTTTATTTTCTTGCTTTATTAAACTGTTATGGGAGAATTCTAGAGTTTTGTTGTGATTGACAACTTTCACATGTCCTGGTGGAGATGGAATCTGTGTGCGTTTGTGTATCTTCCACGTGTGACCTTCTGTACTATTATTGAGTTGCTCTTGTGTCTTGTCCTGTGTTACCTCCATCCAAACTGAAATGAGCATAGTTAGTTTTAAATTTTTTTTTCTTTCTTTTTTTGAGGAAGACAGCTATAAAGCACCGCAGGGGTCGAACCTAGAGGTTACAAAAGCAGAGAAAAGCTTTGGCAGTGAGGGGCCGCTGGCTTCCCCTCACACGAGGAAAAGCGGTAACCACAAACTCACTTAGATGTGTAGGAAGGACAGATCAGAGGCCGTGGCAGCCGACAGTCTGGCTTCGAGCGGAGGAGGCGGTGTGATCACCACAGTCTCAGGCTCTGGGAATGATCACACGCTCCCCTTCAGCCGGCCTGGGGTGCAGTGTTTTCTTTCTTCAGATGGAGACTGCATTAAGAGAGATCACAGCACGGAGGACTGAGCACAGCCTAGCAGACTCCCTTCTGGTGTTCCTCCCCCAAAATGAAGTTTATGTATGTAATTCACAAGCCAGAGAACCTACATTATTCTTAGGAAAAGGCTATGTCCTTTAAGGGTTTCCTTTTTCCTAATGCATTTCCTTTCTAGAGACCTACATGTGGGCATCCAGACTCCTTTCTGGTGTTCCTCCCCCAAAATGAAGTTTATGTATGTAATTCACAAGCCAGAGAACCTACATTATTCTTAGGAAAAGGCTATGTCCTTTAAGGGTTTCCTTTTTCCTAATGCATTGCCTTTCTAGAGACTGACATGTGGGCATCCCCATCTGATCTGAGGCTGTCTCTGGTCCTGCCTTTCTGGGCTAGGTGAAGTAAAGCAAAAGAAAGAGAAGTACATTGTTGGGGAACCCACTACGAGCCAGGCACTCTGCTGGGCATTGGACTATATTAATTTATCAAATCAGAAAGCCTTGACTTGTCAGGTGAATGTCCCAAAACGAGGGATGGCTTTATGCTCACAGGAAAAAAAAGTCTGGGTGATGTAAAGGTGAGCTGTGCCTACTTCACACTGTTGCTAGTGGATATTTTCCATGTCCCAATCCGCCGCAGCCCAAGTTCCCCCTGAAGTCATTTATTCCTGTAGGAGTGTTCCCACCCAGCCTGTCTCCCACCTAAGCTGGCCTGCTTTCAGTGCTAAGCCCAGGCTGGGTCTGGCGCTGATAACACATTCTTTCAACAGGAAGTGCCTCCATTTTCAGTTGTCTGTGGGAGGGTGGAGAACCGATAAGCTGTGAATGGAAACACAGAGCAGATTTCTGCCCCACCCTCATTGCACTTTGATCAGAGGGTGCAGGGACCCCCGCTTGGCCTGAGCTGCCTGCTGCAAGGAGGAAGGATGGTTCAGCTGTGGGCATTGCAGCGCTCTCTTCTCTACTGTCTCTCAGGAACGTTTGTTTAGGTTGCTTTAGGTTAGTGAGGGGCCTGCTTTTGCTATGTTGAGATGTCTGCGATCTGAGCTAAAGTCCTTTGAAGGATTTAATTAGATGTGGGAAACCATCAAAGAACTGAAATTCATAACACGGCATCTTTAAAAAGTTCATGAAAGGATTCGTATTGTCTTCTACTTTTATTTTTCCACAATCTTTTTGATGTACCCTCATATTTGTGTTTTTATGCGTGTTGTATGCACTGGGTCCAGGATCATTATACATTTTCTGTTCTTTTCCCCCCAAATATTCCTGATAGGTGGCTCTTGAATATCACCAGTGAGGGAAGAGGACTTAAGAGGAACAATGGTGTTATGAGCCAGGTTTCTTAAGGAGAGTTTTTGGGCCATTTCCAGACCCCTACCTTTAGAATACCAGTTCTGAGAGCTCAAGTTACTCTGATGCACAGATGTGTAGTGTGTTTGGTGTTTTAACTTCCATGGAAATGTATGTTTCACGTGTGCAAGGCTGGCCAGGCCCCAACCTATGCCAGGTGGTATGAGGATGATTTTGGGGTGCTGGGGGCCCCTTCTAGCCCTCACTCTGATTCCTCCCTATGTTTTTAAGCTACTTTATGACCCCGTCCAGGCTGGTTCATCCCTCAAGTGCTTGTGCCTTGTGTTTCTGGTGCTAATGTTTTCCGTCCTTCCCCAAAGTTAGGTTGTATTGTGCCATTCAATTAAGATATTCAAAGAAGAATATTCAAAGAGGTATAGATGGCTAATAGGCTTGGCCCTCTCTGTCTCCCACCCGCTCCTGGGTTCCCTCGTGATGCTTATGCATGGGCATGGATGAGTTGTCATGATGATGTAGAATTCACATCCTGCTGTCTCTCACTTAACATTGTATTACAGGATTTTTTTTTCCATTTTGCTGTGTGATCTTATTATTTTTAATAATTGCATAATATGGGCTGGCCCGGTGGTGCACTGCTACAGTGCGCCACTTGAGAGCGCGGCGGCGCTCCCGCCGAGGGTTTGGATCCCACATGCAGACTGGTTCCCGCTCACTGGCTGAGCGAGGTGCAGGTGCAGCACCGAGGGTTGCGATCCCGTTGCCGGTCATGAAAAAAAGACAAAAAAAATAATAATAATAATAATTGCATAATAGTTTATTCAGCAATGTACTCTCTTTTTCCAAACCATTTTCATGTTTTTAGATATTAGGTTGTTTCCATGGTTTCCACTATGATAAGTAACCCTGTGATGGATGGCTTCCTCTGTGGTGGCTTTCCCTTGTTTTGAATTATTTTCTTATAATACATTTCCGGAAGTGAAATTATAGGGCTATGTAGGGTATAAACTTCTAGGTGGCTCTTGACACTACTGCTGACTGCCTCTGTAAGACACAATACAGTCCTGTCGGCCACGGGTGAGGGGATTAGTGTTATCACATAATGTCAGCCTTCTGTAGCATTGCAAAAAATTTTTTCTTTGTATTATTTAAAATAAGGTCATTAAGCTTTGGACACAAATACTCGTCCCATTTTTTCCTGACACTCAACTGTTGTTTTTTTTTTTTCTTTTTTTTTCCTTTTTGTCTTTTTTCGTGACCGGCAATGGATCGCAACCCTCAGTGTCACGCCCGTACCGGACCAGGACCGGCAACGGGATCGCAACCCTCGGTGTCGCGTCTGCACCTTGCTCAGCCAGTGAGCGGCCAGTCTGTATGTGGGATCCGAACCCTCGTCAGGAGCGACGCCGCGCTCCCAAGCGGCGCACTGTAGCAGTGCGCCACCGGGCCGGCCCTCAACTGTTGTTTTTAATTATGAACGAGCTGATGTTTTTTCAGAAGTGCAGCTCTCATGTGATTTCCACTCCCCTTTGACAGTGGAACTCTTAGCCTACTGCATAGCCTACCATTTTGTCTGAAGAAGACAATAGTTACTTCAGATAGCTTTGGGATTATTGCTGGGGAATAAGAATAGCATTCACGGTGTTAAGATTTCTTTAATGTGGCTTATTTGAAAAAGGGCCAGTGAGCCTTTTGAATGACTGTGAAAGCACCTTGGTTTATTTCCATTTCATAGGTGAGGAAACCGAGGCACAGACAGTTCTATGTCCAGTCTTCTAGTTTACCTCTCACAGGAAGAGTCACACAAGAGTGTGACCCCTGTGCGTGTCCTTTTGTTTCAGCTGGCTTTTCTTCCTAACAGGCCAGATTCCTGCCTCCCCACGTCCTGCGTGCCTCCAATTTGAATATCCTTTTCTCACCAATAACAAGAACTTCCCTTTACGGAATGTTTAGCATGACAAAGCATCATGCTGACACGTTTACAAACATTATCTTATTTAATTGTCACAAGCACACCTGAGGTAGGTAATAGGAGGACCTGCATACAGAGGACGAGACTAGGGGTGACTGTACCCAGAAGGTGACAGAACCCAGATATGACTTTAGAGCCTGAGCTTAGTCCCACCATGCAGGCTGCCTTGGGCCCTTGCCCAGGATTCCTTTCCCCTCTGTGATTCCTCATCCAACTCTTGCTCCAGATCCCTGTCTCAGCCACTTGTGCATCATTTGCCATAGGCAGCCATACAGTCTTACTTTCTGGTGTGTGCATGTCCTGGCTCCCCATGGAGCCCGGGAGCTCCCTGAGCTCTAGTCCTAGTATCTGGCTCTTGGTGCTTTGCTAATCTTTCTTTTTGCTGACTGTGATGGTGGTGATGGTGACAGACTCCTCTACTATCTCAGCACTTCCTGCCATTTGAGGTGAGCTGCTTCCTGGGCTGATCCAGGAACCGTCTCCATTTCAGAAAATAGCACTTGCTGTGGTGAAGTCAGATTTAGTCAGGTACGTGCAGATGTATCTTTTTTGGAATAGGTAGATCAATGCAATGTTGGGTGTAATGTAACAGTAGCATAATTATGAGGGAGCTCACTCTTCTAATCTACGGTAGTTCCTTTCTAAAACAAACAACTTTTTGTAACTGAATGTCTCCTATTTGTTTATTTGTTTGGGAGTTAAATTTGGATTCACGTTGGATTTGCTAAAGTTAATCCCCATGTTTATAAGTGTAACCAAATCTATAGCATTCAGTTTGTTTGACAGGATTATTTCAGCTGTTTCAAAATTTTCTCAAGAATCCATTTTGAATTTTACACATCTCAATGACTTTGTGAAATTTGCTTTATTATGTCTGCAAAACCCTCATTTAAGTCTTCGCATTTCTGTTTAAACAAAAGTTTGGGTGTGGGGGTACAGTTGTTGCTGGGTTTTCATAAACCCTCATTTTTGCTAGGAAAGTGAAGGATTGGTTACCTGTGTAGGGGTTGGGTTTGATCTGTCTAGTTTGGAGGAAGTTTGGACAGGCAGACAGGCAGGTCAGGTGTCTAGACCTGGGGCTTACTCTCCTGTGACACCTCCCAGCTTCATGCAGTCATTTTGAGGTTTAGAAAGCAAATCAGATTTTTTTTTTTTTTTTTTTGATGGCTGGCTGGTACAGGGATCGAACCCTGGATCTTGGTGTTATCAGCACCACATTGAGAAACCAGCCAGCCCAAGCCAGATCGTGTTTGGAAGCAGGAGTAGAGGTGGAGAAAGGGCCAAACTTACTTCCAGGCTGTAGAAGCTCAGCACACCTTCCATTCAGTTCCACCTGTGTCTGGTGCCCTGTTTCTCTGAAGCGGATGTACCATCAACATGGCCAGATAAACAGCTGTTTTAAGGATTTAATGGGATTGTATATGTAAAAAAAAAATTCTTTGAAAAGCACAAAATGTTCTACCGGTGTCAAGTAACAAGTATCCAGTAATTTATGGAGTGGGGAACCCTGAAAACTTGGAAGAAATAAGGGGCTTCTGAACTTTTAGAAGGAAAAAGCCTTGGTGAAAAAGTATGTGATTATGGCTAGAAATTTTAAAAAGTCTTTCACATGTAACTGTTTTCTCAAAGTGTAGTCTAAACAGATTTTTGTTATTTTGGTTTGATTCCTCTAAATTATATAATGTTTTCTACTTGGCCTTTCTTGTTTGGATGTAAGGAATGAATGAAATGGGAGAAAGGTGAACTTTTGCTTTAAAATATAATTGCTACAATCATGACAGATAGAGGATGTTAGCATTTTCTTTATAATGTGGTCTGCTTCGAGCATGGCCTGTTCTTGTAAAGAATTAAGGTCAGTGAGGTAGATATTAAAACCTGTATATGCATGGGTTTATTTTCCGTGATGTCAGTGCTGAAAAATTTCATTTATCAGAGGAGGCTGACCTGTGTAACTTTCCTTTTTAGACTTTGACATAATCGCTAAGGCTGTGTGTGAGTGTGCGCGTGTGCAAGGCTCTGCATTTTCTCTTTGAAATGATTAGATTACGTGTGCATCCTTAGGGCCCATTTACCTACGTGGTGTGGTTTGTTTCACTGTCAGAGATCTTAGAGTTTGGCACTTTTTGCAAAGAAGATTCCTCCAGTTCCGCTTTCCTTTGTCCAGCTGTGCGTCTTGCCGATGGTTACTGCCATGAGTTCTAAAATTAACGGGATCATGTTTCTGAGAGCGTAAGTGGGGGGGGGTAGGTCAGTGGCCCTGCGCAATGCAGTGAGAGGCTCCCGCTTGCTGGCGGCAGGGTAGTCACGCCCATGTTCTTTCCTTTTCACTGGGTGCTCCGGGGAGCAGTTCTGGCCTCTGCTGCCGAAACATTGTCATTTGTTCCCATGTGTTTAACTAGCCGGATTGTAACCTTTTCTCCCCTTCTCTCCTTCTCTCTGTCCCCCTCTTCTGCCAGGCGGGTGCCCCGGTGATGTCTGGCTCGGGAGAGAGCACTAACCCCCAGAACAGCGAGCTCAAGTATTCAGGTCAAGATGGGCTCTACATAGGCGTCAGTCTGGCCTCACCGGCTGAAGTCACATCCTCGGTGCGACAGGATTCCTGGTGTGCTCTGGCCCTGGCGTGAGCTGGCACTGCCAGGAGGTGGGAGGACTCCACGTGGGCCTGGCACTACTTGTGTCTGATTTTGTCCAGTGGTCCAGACAGTGGCGACTCTGTTGACAAGAACATTCCTCCGATGCGTGATTTCTGTGCCTTTATTTTGAAAGAGATATATTTCCTAAGAGGCTTGCTGAAGAGTAAGAGAAGATGGAGCTCTTCCAGGGAAGGGCCAGAGCAGCCCAGCACGTCACCTCCTCCCTCTGGCCAGGGCCACTGCCAGCCTGCCTGGCGCTGGGTCGGCCCCTGCGCCACTTGCTGCGATCAGGACTAGGACGGGGGCCTTGCCTGCTAAGGAATATTGAGAGAGATTTTTTTAAAAAGATTTTATGTGTATTGCCCCAAATCGTGTACTTCTTCTGATCAATGTTGGTTATTCCAGGATTTCTTCATATCCTTTCCACATCTGAATTTCACATGCGTTCATGGAGAAGATCATTTGAGGCTCTTTGGTACACATCTCTGGAGGCTGAGTCTGTTCATGAGGTCTCTTGTGAAAATATTATTTGGTTTGCAAGACTGCATTATAACTTTAATGTACACTGTGACTGACGTTTCTCAAAGTTCATATTGTGTGACTGATCTGAAGTCAGTCAGAATTTGTAAACAGGGTAGCAAATAAGATATTTTTCTTCCATGTATACAATAATTTTTTTAAAAAGTGCAATTTGCGTTGCAGCAATCAGTGTTAAATCATTTGCATAAGATTTAACAGCATTTTTTATAATGAATGTAAACATTTTAACTTAATGGTACTTAAATAATTTAAAAGAAAAATGTTAACTTAGACATTCTTATGCTTCTTTTACAACTACATCCCATTTCTATATTCCCAGTTGTTAAAAATATTTCAAGAACAAATCTTCTCTCAGGAAAATCGCCTTTCTCCATTTGTTAAGAATTTTTATACAAGAACACCAATATACAACCTTTATTTTACTGTGGAATATGTGCTGGAAAAATTGCAACAAAACCTTACTACCTAATGGATAGCATTTGTAAATACTCTAGGCATCTGTAAACACTCTGATGAAGTCTGTACAGTGTGACTAACCCACAGGCAGGTTGGTTTACATTAAATTTTTTTTTTAAATGGGATGTCATATGGAGACCTATTTCACCAGAGTTTTAAAAATAAAGAAAGGGTATTGTTTTGTCTTCTGTACAGTGAGTTCCTTCCCTTTTAGCTTCATTTTGATGCTTTATGTGGCTGTAGATACTCATATAAAACAAGTACATGTGATGCTTGCAAGTTGCCTTGAGGCCTTACTTTCAAAGAATTGTCCTTTTTTACACCTTGGTTTATTTGAAGTTGGTATGTGGAGTTAGTTATCACTTTCCATTTGCATCGGTGACAATTTTTGTAAGTGAAAAGGACCCGGTATTAAATGACATCTGAGATTATAAACATTCTGTTTAGGATCAATGTTTAAAAACATTTTAGAAAGTCCTAAATTTTTTTCTTATAAATGAAATATCTCTATGGCCCAGAATAGAACAGTTTCCTTTCTAGTTCCTCCTTTTTGCAAAGTGCCTTGAAGTCTCAAATCTCACCCATCTCAGATTGCAGACCTGAACTCACCAGGATATATATAGAGATGATTTGAACAGCCTGTTTGTGTTTTCTTTGCTGTTGGGTGGATTTCAGGAAATCAGGAAGCTGTTCCACAAAATAAAATGGTGGCATTTAACTTTGGCACCCTGGGCGTGCGGCATTTTTGACTTCCTTTCAGGCACTTATTACAGCCGTTCTATGGGGTCCAGTCTGAATCTTTCAAGAGAAGGAAGCCTTCCCTGTGGTGGTGCGTGCCTCTCTATGTTAGGATATCATGGGCAGTGTTGGTAGCCAGACTTGGGGCTGGCATGTGTGTGTGAAGCCCACACGCACCCTGGTATCACAGTGGGCTAGAACAGTGCTTGAGAGTTGGGAATGGAGTCAGACCACTTGGCTTCAATTTCCAACTTGCTCACAGATGAGCTCTGTGATCTTGGGCAAGTTATTCAACTCTCATTTTCTCCATCCATAAAATAAGGCAAACAGCATATAACTCATGGAATTACATGAGATAACCCATGTAATGTGGCTAGCACAGGTGTAATGTAGTTAGCACAGTGCCTGGCACATAGTAAGCATTAGTGTCTTACTCCCTGTGGAGCATCAAGTTCATGGTTTGTAAGAGTCTGATGTCCCTTGGGTCACCTGTGCTTCTTGAATAAGGCCTAGGAGAGTGAAATGAGGGACACCCCCTATCCCAGGGGAAGGCAGAGATGGAGGGAGGATGTGTGAGGGATAATAGTCGGACTGGCTGATTGTTTTATAGAATGGGGCTGCTCTGACAGCAGAAGAGATTATTATCCCCACAAACTGATTTTTTTTCCTCCCTGCTCTTAACTGTTCTTGTTACTTTGAGTGCTTTCTGGTGGGTTGGGAGTTGTTACAGTTAATGTGCTTCTATTGGAAAATGAATTTTTCTCACTGGGGCTTCCAAATGATCTTTTTTCTAGGGACGGTCTCACACATCGCTCCTTCCATTCCCAAGACGTCATTACGTTGCTAAAGCCCCCTTTTTTGACGACAGAAAGTAGAAAGAATGCTAGCTTTCATGAACTAAATGACAAGGGCCTGTCCTAACACAATGAACTCCGCTATTTGGGCTTTTTAAAGGATTACTTTCTTACCTATGATTGCATAAAGTAGAAGCTTGATAATTTGTTCCAAATACACAATCTCAGCACCTCCGCCCCCCGAACTATGACATACGAAAACAAACCACCGATCATGTCTCAGTAGAGAAGGCATTTAAATAGATAGTGCTGCTCAGCTTAAAGAATCCTCAGACCCAACACCCTGGGTTGCAGAATTTATGCCTTCTGTCACCCGTGGCTGATTTTAGGCCATCTTATATAAGCGAAGGTTCTGTATGGGGTCTCTCTTCAGGGTCACTTAATGTTGTTTCCTAGTGCCTAGGGAGGGTCAGGAAAGCGAAGGGAGCCATTCATTTCCCCATGTAGATAAATTAACTTCTTGCTCATGGGAAATGTTTTCCCTAGTCCTCGGAAATTTGATGTAATTTCAGATCATAGATAAATTAGCTGCTGGGAGGGTGATACAGCAAATCTGTGGCTTTGCCAGATTCCAGACTGCTTTCAATTTAAGGCAGTGTGGTGGCCTTGCTGTGTTAAGTTCTTACTATGTGTCGGCATTGTCCACAGGGTCTGTGGATCTGTGTGACTCTGAGGAGGAAATAATAGGGAGGTGTATGAGGGAAGGGGAAACAGACAGCAGACATTTACTCAGAATCAAGCAGCTCTGGCTAATTAAAATGCTTTTTTTTTTTTTTTTTTTTGGTGGCTGGCCAGTATGGGGATCCAAGCCTTTGACCTTGGTGTTATAACACTATGCTCTGACCGACTGAGCTAACCTGTCAGCCTAAATGCATTTTGTTTCTGGGTCGAAATAATAGCAAGTCAGTTTGGTGATACTAGTTACCTCCTGGTGCTTGGAAGCTCTAATTGGCAGTCAGGTATGAGTTTGATTATTTTAAATGAGAAACAAATATTACTTAATTTGATAGACCAAATCTTTTGAAACAGGGTCTGTGGGTAAAAACTGGGTACCTGTGGCTCTGTCCACCAGAGGCCTCAGATGATTCTCTGTGGTTCAAGCTTCAGCAACTGGGTTCTGAGCTGGCTGCTTTGCTCATGATCTCCAGATGGGGGTATCAGGCACAAAAAGGTGACAGATGTTTGTAGGACGAGCAGAAAGGAAACAGGGTATTTTCAGTTGATTCAGCCGCAAGATATAAGTAGGCCGAAAGTCTGAGTAAGTTCTTAGAGATTTTGGATAAATAAGTTATGACTGATAGTTCCAAGTAGCATCTAAAGCGAAGTTAGGGAGTTGCAGGCGCATGTCGAACCTCTGAAACATGTGTCACAGCATCTGCACCCTCCAAGCATCCTCTGGCGTCTCCCAAATTTGCACTAGGGAACTAGCATGAAAACTGGTCCTTCGCTATTCTCAGTACGTGGCTGTCACAGGGAAGTGACTGTTAGACAGTTGATGTCACTGTTTTTGTTAAAGAGATACTTATTTTGCATGGTGGATTTTTTTTAAAAAAAGAATCAACATTTTAAAAATGGCTAAAACATGTTGATGAAAAAATGTTTGATTCATAGAAGTGCTTATATTTCAGTTGTCAGTGGTCCCTCTGTTAAGATAATCATCTCAATATTCTACAGCTTTTGGACAAGTTATTTCTGCTCTCTGGATATCAGTGTCCACAGCAGCCATAAAATGAAGAAGTCAGGCAGTGTGGTCTGAAAGGTTCCTTTCATCTGCATTTGCCCACCACAGTCCCAGGGCAAATTCTATGCAAGGTCTGCTTTCCCAAGTTTGAGAGGCCTCCTAGAGCCCTTCCACTACTGGGGACACTGGTGGCATTGGAATCTGCTCCTGTCCCCTCTTCCTGCTGCCTCAACAGCTCAGGAGTTGATCTATGGAGGTCAAGTCCTCCTATAGGAAGACTCAGGACTGACAGTCCTGGTCATATTCACCAACACAGGGACTTGGTAAGAGCTGCCCCCAACCCCTAACGCTGAACCTGGTTGGTCTGGGGCCCCTGATATAAAACTTATACAGTTGTACGGACCCAGACCGGAAAATGGAAAAGTCTGGCAGCCGAACAGTCCGCAGAACAAGGAAAAAACAGCTTTGCTTTGCTTGGCCCGTGGCTTCAATATCTTGTAGTTGGTTTTTTATTTCTTGGAAACAACCAAATTTTCATTGTTGTTTACCTTCTGTGTCTTCTCTTTAGCTATTACACATTTTTCCTCTCTGTCTCTCCACCCCCTTCCATGGGTTTTACTCTTATTTTGTGATCCTATTCCTTTAACACTCCAAGATTGGTCTGAGATAATAATAGCAAACATTTATATAGCGCTTACTATGTGCCAGTTTCTATACAAAATGCTTCACATATATGAAAGGTCTTTAAAAAGTGTATGGGAAGATTCGTATTATCTTTTTTTAATTCTGTTTTTCCATGAACTTGTTGAAGGATCCTTGTACCAATTAATTTATCTAATCCTCACGCCAAGTGAATGAGGTGGCATTATTTCCATTTTACAGATGTGTCTACCAAGGTACAGAAAAGTAACTTGCCCAAGAGGCAGAGCTGGGATTTGAGCCCTGCCAGTCTGGCTCCAGAGCACATGCCTTTTAATCATCACCACCTATTGTCTTTTCATCTTGATTTAAAAGTGAAAAAACGGAAGAACACAGAGGGGAAGCTAGCACTGTCTATGCCCTTTCTTTGTCCCCTAGCATTTCAGAAATACACAATTGTTATTTGCAACACAGGTATACCTAGATCAAAGAAACGTAGGAAGTGTGTATGTGTCTCCCAGTTATGCAAGGCAGCGCCCGGTTGTTAGCCGGGAAGTTGTGAGTCTGGAGGTATCGTGCTGTCTTTGGAGCAATTCCCGCCTCCTTTTCATGCAACTTCAAGTAAGGCTTGTTATGTTCTTACCTAGCTCAAAAGATTAGGGTAAAGCATTTTTTAAAGTATAAAAAGCTGGTCAAATTATTAATAGTGGTTAAAACTGAACACCAGAGAAAATAAGGAATACCTTATTGTGGTGTAAAATCTTTCTGTGCTTTAGTTATGCCAAGGAATTTTTTTCAGGAAAACTTGCGCAAGATTTTGGCAGTGGTGTTTTGGGTTTTATCTTTTTCAATAAGTGTTCATTACTGCTTACGCTATTATTATTTTGATAAGTGTGCATTACCAGTGTTGCTGTCAGGAGTTCTCCAGCTCCCACGTGCACGAGAATCACGCGCAGTGCTTGAGAAATTGTAGCATCCCTTAGCCCTTCTCCAGAGAACCTGATTCTGCAGGTCCTGTGTAAGGATGAGGAAGCTGCATTTTTTGGGGGGTGGGGGTGTGTGTCTTTGCATTAATTAAAATTTCTTGACTAAGTCAAAATTGAAAAGTTACAGTGAAAAATAATTGTCCTTTTTACCCCTCTTGCCCAGCCACTCAGTTCCTCTCCCAGATATAATTTCTTACTTCTTGCATAGATTATATGCATTGACCAGTGATGCACACGTGAGCATATGAAAGTATCTATATTCCATTTTTTTAACACATGGGGTAGCATACTATATACATTGTTTTACATTTTGCTTTTTTCACTTAGTATATCTGGATTGTTCATTATTTAATCAGTGCCCTATTGAAGGACATTTGTTTCCAGTCTTTCGATATTCAAGCAATGCTGTGATTAGTATTCCATATCTACGTCATTTCACACATATGCAAATATACCTATCAGGTGAATTTCTAGAAATGCCGCGACTGAGTCAAGGGTATCTACTTTTCATTTTGATGTGTGTTGCCAAATTGTTCTCACAGAGGTTGTCCCAATTTGTACCCCCACTGGCAATGTATGAGAGTGTCTGTTCTCTCTCAGTCAAATGAGTCTGTTATCAAACATTCTGATCTTTGTCAATCTTATATCTCTTGAGTTTTGTTTTGCATTTATCTTATTGTGAATGGAGTTGAACATCTTTTCCCGTGATTAAGAGGCACGTGTACTTCCTTTTATGTGAACTCTTTACCCATCTCTGCTTATATTTTTTTTTTTTTACCTATTTTTTCTTTTGGGTTATTATTCTCATTAATTTGAGATTTTTGCATATTAAGGAAAGTAGCCCTTTGTCTGGAATATACTTTAAAGATATATATTCCTGTTTTTTTGTTTGACTTTGTTTATACTTTAAAAAAATCATGGTGATCTTTTTTCTTTTTTTTTAAAGGTAATTCAATTTATCAACCTTTTCTTTTGTGGCTTCAGAGTTTTATGTAATACTTAGGAATGCCTTCCCCCCTGTTGACATTATTTTTTTATATCCCATTCTTCTGGGATTTTTATGGTTTTTGAAGTTTGTATTTTTTTTCCATCTGAAAGTTTTGTTGTGGGTTGTTGTAACATAAAGAGTGTGTATTCAACTTTACATTTTTCAAAATGGCAACCTAATTGTTCCAGCATCACTTCCTAAATAATCCATTTCCCTCCCACTGATTCAAAATGGGAATTAAAAAAAATATTAATTCTCATATATGTATTCTTATATAAATTCTTATGTGGATATGTATTTAATACAAATTTTTGTATATATTTGGGTCTGTTTCCGGACTTTCAATTCTCTACCAGTGATTCATTTATTTATGCTTCAATACTGTATTGCTTTGATTATTATACTTTGTGATGTATTTTAATATTTAGAGGGTTAGCCACTTCTCCTTAGTCTTATTTTTTAAATAATTTGATCATTATTTTTTCTTATTTATTTTTCCATACAAACTTTAGAATTAACTGTTAGAGTTAATAAAAAATACTGTTGGTATTTTTATTACAATAATATCAAAATTTTATAGTAACTGAGTGGGAATTAATCTTTATTTTGTTAAGTCTTACTGTCCAAGATGAAGTATGTCTTTTCATTTGTTTAAACCTTTTTCTGTACCCCTCATTAACATTTTAAACTTTTCTTCATATAGATCTTATGCATGTTTTTGGTAAAGTTTATTCCTATGTGTTCAGTACTTTTTGATGTTAGTACAATTCTTCTAATTGGTTTTTATGTTCATTAAGAGTATATTAAGCTTCTTTCCTAGAAGTATTCTGAATTCTCATCTTTTTTATTTTTATTTTTTCTGTGGATTCTCTTTTGTTTTTGGAGGGAATATACAGGTTTTATTTGCAGTGCCGGTTGTTCAGGTGTTTGTGGAAACCCTTGGTGTTGTCTGATTAAGGAAATACGTACCTTGTAACGCTTATATTCATTAAAACTTTGAAGGTGGAAGGACCTTGCTGAGGTTCAGCTGAGGAATCTGAGTCGAAATGAGGTTGAGTCCTAGCTGGTTTCCACACTCATGGCTCCATGGCCTTGGCTCTGGGCTAGGCTGAAAGGTCATGGAATGAAAGTCGAGAACCAAACACTGTGAACAAAATCTCGGCCTTTGTCAGAGGTTTGTGACTTCTTACTACTCTGAGCAACGCTTCATTAATCAGTTTAGAAATTAACAAGAAACTGAGACTTGGGCCAATATGGGTTTTCAAAGATTGCATATGTTTCCAAACACAAGCTCTGAACGATCTGCAGGGAGTAGCACAAATGACCATCGGTCTCCAGTGAATCATCAGGGCTGCATTTGCTGGAATAAAAGAAAGCATTGTGAGAGAGGAAGTCAGGACAAACACCTACACTTGCTAGCCCAAACAGCTTCCCTTTCTGAGCCCCTTGAGATCAGTTATCACCAAACGGACAGATACACTCTGCAAAATTTCTGCAGGATTCACAGCTTGTAAATAAGAGGCTGCATTCTTCACGCTCCCCTCTCACTGAATCTGGCAGAGGGAAGCCCTCTGGCTCCAATCAGCTGGGTGATGACCAGTAGCTGGGCTGGCTGGGAGAGAGTGATGACTCCATTTGAATAAACTTTGTAAAACCACTATGCCTAGTTCAGAGGACTCTATATAGAGTGAACACAGGCATCTTATTTATGGAAAATCATGTTGGGAGAAACTGTTGTGTATTACCTCTCATTTATAAAGCCATACCAAATACGAATTGATCTGTGTGGAATGCATTGACATAGATTACACAATATTTAACATTCCTTTTTTTTTTTTTTTTTTTTTTGGTGGCTGGCCCGTAAGGGGATCTGAATCCTTGACCTTGGTGTTAACAAGGCTGCACTCTAACCAACTGAGCTAACCAGCCAGCCCCCAATACTTAACATTTCTATAACTCATCATTCCGCTTATTCTTTTTTATACTCTTATTCTTTGTACTCTTTTCGGGACTTCCTTTTTGTGGCTTTGTTTATGCTGTTCTTCCATTTTTTTTTTTTTTTTTTTTTCTTGGTGGCTGGCCAGTAAGGGGATCTGAATCCTTGACCTTGGTGTTAACAAGGCTGCACTCTAACCAACTGAGCTAACCAGCCAGCCCCCAATACTTAACATTTCTATAACTCATCATTCCGCTTATTCTTTTTTATACTCTTATTCTTTGTACTCTTTTCGGGACTTCCTTTTTGTGGCTTTGTTTATGCTGTTCTTCCATTTATATTTTGTTGATTACTTGAGTCTCCAGCAAAAATTTTTGACTCTTTGATACAACTAGGTTTAGTGGTATAATTTCTAGATGAAATTATCCCTTCTAGGAGAAAGGTACTTATACTTCTAGGAGAAATATACTTACACTTCTAGGAGAAATTCCAGAAGCTGCCTTCTTTCCTTTACCAGTGGGTTAGAGATGTTTTTATTTTGGAACTGATTGTGGGAAGCCTTTGGTTGGTGTTTATATCTTGAATTGGGGCGGTGAGCAGAGCTGCCCCTCGGTTCAGCCTTCTTTCCTTGACCTCTATGAATCATTTGACATTGTGGCCCACTCCATCTTTCCCAAAGCCCTCTCCGCCTTTGACTTTCAAGACGTTATAGATAAATCAGGGGTGTGGTGAAGTGGAAAGACTGTGACTTGGTAGTCATGCAAGTGTGGGTTTGAATCTTGGCTCCACACACCAGCAATGAGACTTGAACAAGTCACTCAATCTCTCCAGGCTGCAGGGTTCTCACCTCCCAAAGAGAGCAACACTACTCACCTCTTATCCCAGTCATCAGCCTTGAGCCTTACTCAGCCTCAGCTTTGTGAGGGCAGGAGCAGCATTTGTAACCAGGGCACGATGCTAGACAGTTCCTTCCATGAAACAGGCACCACTCATTTAGCTGCTTTCTGCTTCCCATGTGCAGCTGAGAATGACGTCGTTCATTCATGCTCTGTATATATGTAGACATACAGACAGAGAGAGGGAGAGAGATATTTACTTTAAAGAACTGGCTCGTGTGATTGGGGGTGGATAGCAAGTCTGTAATCTGCAGGCCAGGCCAGCAGCATGGTGACTCCGGGAATAGCTGGTGTTGGAGTCTTGAGTCAAAATTCCGCAGAGCAGTAGGCTGGAAACTCAGGCAGGGTTGCTATGTTGCAGTCTTGAGGAGAATTCCTTCTTTGGGAAACCTGTGTTTGCACTTAAGGCCTTCCACTAATTGGACGAGGCCCATCCACAATATGGAGGGTGATCTGCTTTACTCAGAGTCTACTGGTTTAAATGTTAATCTTATCTAAGTAATATCTTCATAGACACATTTAGCTGGTGTTTGACCAAACAACTGGGCACCACAGCCTAGCCGAGCTGACAACTAAAATTAATCATCACTTTGCACAAGCTTGGCCACTGAGTCTTAGCAACTGGGCCTCAGTCTGAAGTTAGAGTCTTATTTGAATGTGTGATGGAGGGGCCTCAGGGGTCTCTGTTAGATCTCACTTAGGATCAGAATTCTGCATTATCTCAGTTCTTACTTAGGAGAAGTTATGGAGAAAGGGTTTTATCCTGAAGCCCAGGAGCTGCCACTCCCCTTGGCCCTGTCCTGGGCTCAGCTCTGCTGTGGTCCAGCTGTGTGACCCTAGGTGACTCACTGGGCTCTTCTGGGCCTCAGTTGATTGTCTATTTAGGCTTCATGCACCTTACGCCCCCTTCTCACCTTTTCACACTGTTTCTCTGTTCCTCTTGTTTTAGCACTAGATTTGTAGAGACTTGTTAGGAATTTACAGCTTGTGATTGCTTAACTTTTTTGGAAATGGCTCTATATTTTCAAGCAGCCTTAACTTTAAGAATTGACATATATGTTTATTGACCAGAAAAGTGATGCCTTTTTATCACTGTGATGTGATGATGTCATTCATCTAATGAGTGCTAGATACATGTTTTTTGGATTAAAAAATATTCTAAAAATGCACGTCTCATTGACAAAACATATTTACAACAGAAGCTCACAGGTGATGATAGGTAGACCCATCCTCTGCATTAGTTTAGGAATCTCCAGAGTATATTGGAAAGAACCAAGGTTTTGCAATAAGACAGATCTGGACTTAGATCCTGGCATTGACACTTATCAGCTGTGCAAACTTGGTTCTAATTTTCAATTTCCCTGAGCCTCAGCTTACTCATCTATAAAATGGGAATAATGGGCTATCTCACAGAGTTACTGTGAAATTAAATGAAATGCTATATTTGCACTGCAAAGCATAATGCTTGACATAGAGTAAACTCAAAATAAAAATGGGTTTCTTTCTCTTCCCTTGGATTGTTTGTGGAGTTCTGGAGCACTGTAGTGCCACTGGTAAGTCTGAGGTGAGATGCTTACTTTCAGAGATGTCAAGGCAGAACTTATTTACCCTTTTTTTTTTGTAAACCACATTAGGGTGTGGTCATCATCTGAGTGCTCACATCTGAAAGGGGAGGGTTAGGCCGTGAAATGTTTGCTTTACTTTAAAAAACAGACAGCTCGTACTCTAGGAATCAGCAGTTCTTCTTGTCTATGAAGAAGTGATGAATCATTACAGGAAACACTGTTTTTCTCCAGTACCTTACCAATGAAAGTCATTAAAAATAGAACCTTCAGTTGAGAACAATTTTGGGAGGAGTCAGAGTGGAGACAAGGTTACTAGGGTTCAAATCAACATCTTTGAGTTAGCTAATCCTTGGTTTTGATCCCTGTCATAATCTCTCCAAGGTCTCAAAAAACTTGAATATTGAAAATAAATGAATTAAAATACAACTTTATATCAAAAGGTTTGGAATACCATCAATGACAGAAATAACGGTAAATAATTTTCCAAATAGCTAACTAAAAGTGGGCCTTTATGGGCCGGCCCGGTGGCGCACTGGAGAGTGCGCCGCTTGGGAGAGCGGCAGTGCTCCCGCTGAGGGTTCGGATCCCATGTGGAGACCGGTTCCCGCTCACTGGCTGAGCGCGGTGCGGGCGCGACACCGAGGGTTGCGATCCCGTTGCCGGTCAGTAAAAAAAGACGAAAAGGAAAAAAAAAAATAAATAAATAAATAAAAGTGGGCCTTTAGCTGCTGGAGAAAGCTCTTCTTTTTTACAGCACGGTGCAGCATGGGTCGATGATGGATGTGCTGATTGATTGTGCTAATCTTTACACAATATGTATATATGTCAAATCATCATGCTCTACACCTTGAACATGTTCCGTTTTTATTTGTCAATTAAATACTTTAAAATTAGAGAGAAAGAAAACCGCAGGGGAGGAGGCTGTGCTGCTCGGTGAGGCTGGCCTGGGCTGCCCTCGTCAGGGGACAGCCCCAGGGTCTGATCATCCTTTTTACAGCATCATTGGTGCTGGGCCAGAAGGTCCTCATCCTCTGTCTCCAGGGGGTTTCATTCAAACCCTAAATGGCTGTTAATTACCATTAACCAGTTTCTTTCAACTATTTTGCTCTTCAAAGAAGATAGGAACTAACTTATTTCCTTGAATTGTGGTAGGCTGGAGATCACTCTACTACATTCTGAGTGCTACTGTCAACGGCACTCCCCAGATGCCAACTGCAGGCATTACCACGAACCAGCTGAGCTAACACGGCCACTGTTCTCAACTCCACTTTCACATGGAGTGAACCAAGCTGTTTCCAACAGGGCTGATTTTAAACAAGGGTCTGAGGTCTTGGGCTGCTTCTTCTTTTCCAAATTGAGAAGGTGGAGCTGCTTTTCCCGTCACACTGGGCTTTTCCCTGCAGTGGACACTTCCCTACCTTTCAAGCTGGAGCTGCTCTTTCATAAAGAGCTGATTTATGACTATGTGGAAAGAGAGAGAGAGAGAGAGAGACTGAGACAAAGAGAGAGAGACTGAGACAAAGCTGCTCTTTCATAAAGAGCTGATTTATGACTATGTGGAAAGAGAGAGAGAGAGAGAGAGAGAGAGAGACTGAGACAAAGAGAGAGAGACTGAGACAAAGAGAGAGAGCAGGCACTACAGAGAATTCATGCAAGGGATTTCTGTAGTGTGTGTCCCGCCTCACCCCTTTCAGTGCTGGAAGGGGCCAGAAGAGACTGAGCTGTAGTCGTTGCTTGTCCGTAGGCTTCTCTTTAAACTGAGTGAGAGGGCCTCTTGTCTCTGTCGGGCCGAGGCCTCTGTGGGTGGGCCCTTGCTCTGTACTGCTCATCTGATCTGTCTCTCCCTCCAGGCAGTTGAGGGAAAGGAGTCTCGGTGGCTTTTCCCTCCTGAACACAGGAAAGTTGAGGCTGGCCTAAATCCTGTGGCGGACGAGAGCCGTTCACAAATTCTGTTCTTAGAGGTTTGCTGCTCACATTCCAGCAGGATCAGGAAACAGGAAGCTAAACAGAGGAAAGAAGCACAGAGGAAGAGACCTAAAGAGACAGAGACTGGAGGAGGCAACTCTCAAGTCTGATCTCGTGGGCTCCTCCTGCTAACTTGGAGCAGAGTCGGCGGTGAGAGTTGAGAAGACGTTTTCAATCAAATATTTGTATTCTAATGAGGTATACAAACAAAACAGAATATATATTTCACAGATGTACGATTTAAAGAACATCCCTAATGCAAGTACCTGGGATCCCACCACCCAGTGTAAGAGATAGAGCACTATCAGAATCTTTAAAGCCAGTTTGCAGGTACCTATGGCTATTTAATCCACTCCAAATGTCTGAATCTACTGTTCATTTACATTTAAGTATGTCAGATTATCACCTCTTTTGGCATTCTTCTTTAAAGCCAGTTTGCAGGTACCTATGGCTATTTAATCCACTCCAAATGTCTGAATCTACCGTTCATTTACATTTAAGTATGTCAGATTATCACCTCTTTTGGCATTCTGTCGATAAGAATTGGTTTTAACCATCTGAAGGATTCGCTACTTCCCCGAAGCCTTCTCATTAGCCTCCTGTCAACCCCAGCCACCATTATGGATTTCCCCCCAACTTTTGTCTGCAAAGAAAGGGTGGATAATCCACAGAGGGAGACCTATTCCTATTAATAGCATCTGTTTAGCTACCCCATTCTTCCTAAATTCTGTAGATATTAGAGCCAGGAGTTTTTTTACAGACTTCAGGAAGCAGCAACCGCCTCCATTAGCAGCACAGAAAAGGTAATTTATATTTTATGGGGAAGGGATGGTAGGTTGCACGTATGATTTTCCTCTCTTTAATATGCAGGCATTGAAGCTTGCAACAAAGATCTTTCTTCTTCCTTGTTTGGCCTTTTCCAGAGGGATACTGTGGAATGATTTCATATGTTCTGTGTGGGTGACTTTGGGAACCACAAGCTGGGGTGGCTGGATGGTGCAGGGAGGGGTAAATGAGGACGGTCTTAAGACAGATGCTACTGAGAAGCCTTTGTGAGCAGTCCTGCGTGGCTGGGTGTCACCAGGCACTGTTGCTGGGAATTTCAGGTACCCTCCCCCTGTCCTATACCATCGTCCACTAGGCTGGACCTGGGCCAGTTTTCGACTCTCCTGCCTTTTCCTGCCTCTTCGGCGGGGGCCTTAAGACTAGTGGTGTGAAGTTAAGATGAAATGTCTTCCTTGGTCTGGTTTCAAAGAGGCCCTCCATCTTCCCAGGCTTATTGCCCAGAATTCCCACGACTGGACACCACAGGTCAGGGGAAGGGGTGGGGAGCTTTTTGGTTCTGGATCCAGATGAATTTTGGGGCTTGGGGCATTTTGGGGGGATCTTTTTGGATTTTCCAATATCATTGATGGTCAGGGTCTGGGCAAAAGGAGAAGCTCCTTCTATTCCTGTTTATGAAAATTTATGCCACTTTATGAAGACCAGTCCTGAGAGCCTCAGGGCCTGAGTGTGGGACTTTGTCTCAAGTCTTCTATGGCTTGTAGAGGACCCCAGAGCCATTAAGATGACCAGAGGATGAAGTCACTAGTCAGTCAGGCGGAGGCTAAATCATCAGGTAACAGCAGGTGATCTTGACCCTGGGCCTACAAACGTCTGGACTTAGTCGTAAAATTTTGTATGTATGTAGGTCTGTGCATTTTTCTGGGGAAAGGTCCATTGCTTTCATCAGATTGTCAAAGGCACTTCTGACCTAAAGTAGGTTAAACACCAGTGATCACTCTGATTGCTGGTATATAATAAAATGAGAAAAATGAGGAGATATAATCAAGTTCTTCATAAACCTAAAATTATAAGAATGCCCTTTATTCTAGGATTGTGTCTATTCTAATTTTTTGGTATTAAAACGTTCCTTCCTTTTATGGGATGGTGGTGTTAGTAAATGGTAATTACAAAAAAAGTTTATCTTAACAAAGTCAAAAGCTTTTTTTTTTTTTTTTTAAAAAGATGACCGGTAAGGGGATCTTAACCCTTGACTTGGTGTTGTCAGCACCACGCTCAGCCAGTGAGCGAACCGGCCATCCCTATATGGGATCCGAACCCGGGGCCTTGGTGTTATCAGCACCACACTCTCCCGAGTGAGCCATGGGCCGGCCCACAAAGTCAAAAGCTTTTAACACCTTCCTTTATTTTTTCTGGCCTGTGAAATCCCAAATTCTGGGAACCACTAATTTAGATGGTTGCCTTTATATTGTGCAACATTTAGGGTTCCTCCCCAGCTCGCCCCTGTACATGAGAAGTCTCTTTTATTAAGTGCATAGCTCTCTTAAAAAGAGTGATGTAAACCCAACCTCTCCTGGTTCCAAGAAAACATCACTGTCACTTTGGGCAAATCACCTAATCTTCCTAGGCCTTAAAAGTTTCTTATTAAGATGAAGGAGTTGGGCTGAGACCTCTCAAGGTTCTGTTCAAATCTAACATAATGTAATTGATGGAGTTTGGATGTGTTGTCCCCTCCAAAACTCATGTGGAAATTTGATGTCCAATGTGGCAGTGTTGGAAACTGATTGAGTCGTGGGGGTGGATCCCTCACGAATGGATTAATGCTCTCCGTTGGGAAGGGGGGATTAATGAGTGAGTTCTCGCTCTATTAGTTCCCACGAGAGCTTGTTGTTTATAGGACCCTGGCACCTTCTCTCTCTCTCTTGCTTCCTCTCGCCATGTGATCTGCTTGTCCCCATTGGCTCCCTGCCACTTTCCACCATGAGTAGAAGCAGCCTGAGGCCCATGCCAGACGCAGCTGTCCCGGAATCATGAGCCAAATAAACCTCTCTTCTTTATAAATTACCCAGTTTCAGGTATTTCTGTTATAGCAACACAAAATGGACTAATACAGTAATTGAAGTAAATACATGTGAGGCCAGATGGGAAAGGCTGAAGTACAGATTAGGGACTAGAGGGAGGAGGTCAAGGGCAGAGAGAGAACCTTGTTTCTTGGTTTTTCTCAAAAGCCAGAGTGGAAGAAAAATTTTGAAATGCATTTAAAATTCTGGGCTACATGATTCTATTAACTTATGTGCTCAACTGGATTTATGAGGTTCCTGGAGAGATTAAATGTGAAATTTTTGCAAAAATATGTGGCTATTAGGGTTGGTCTGTTAGCTCAGTTGGTTAGAGCATCATGTTGATAACACCAAGGTCCAGGGTTTGATCCCTGTACCGATCAACTGCCAAAAAGGAAAAAAAAGAAAAAAGAAAAAAGCTTTTGTCCAAAAGTAGATAATATACTTTTTATACAAAGATGACTAAAGGGGAAATTGACTAAAATCAGATATAACAACAATAATAATAGCAATAAAAAGAACAGGAGTCATAGTTACCGCTTGGCTCATTGCATGCCAGCTCCGCACTCAACTTTGCATTCATTTTCCCCTGGAATCCTGCAAGGAAGCTTTGATCATCCCATTTTACAGATCTGACCACCGGCAGACCTATGATTTGACCCAAATCTGCTTACCTCAAATCTCCCCACTCCTGTGGCCACTCCTTTAAAACAGAGCCTGGTTTCTTGAAGTATGATCTGATGGCTGGCAGTGTGGACATCGCCTAGGAGCTCGTTGGAGCATCTCGGGCTCCACCCCAGACCTATTAAAGCCAAATCCCGATTTAACAGGACCCCCTAGGGATGTGTATTCACGAGAAAGTTTGAGAAGCAAGTTTAGATAACTCTTTTTTTTTTTTTTTAACTTGTCCCATGTGTAAGTACATATCAAGTGTCCACTCACTCTGTGATTGATGAAGAGAAGCTTCCCACTAAGGGTGGAGAGAGGGACATTATGTTTGGTCGGGGAGGTAGGAGTTCTTGTTCTACTGATGGTGTGTGAATTTCTGAACCCCTCTTGCCTGTTTCCTTCCTTGAAAACTGAATGTCATAGAAGGTGCAACACCAAGAGAGAACCCTAAAGTAAACTGTGGACTTTGGGTGAGAATGATGTGTCAATGTAGGTTCATCTATTGTAACAAATGTTATCACTCTGGTGCAGAAAGTCGGATGTTGATGGTGTGGGAAGCGGTTCGTGTGTGGGGCAGGGGGTACCTGGGGACTCTTCGTACTTTCTGCTCAATTTTGCTGTGAACCTAAAACTGCTCTAAAAAATCAAGTCTATTCAAAACTGCATAGGTGAGCCATGGGCCTTGCAAAAGACGGGGCAGCCAGTAAGGTAATGACAGTTAAATTCTTTTTTCTTTTCTATCATTTGGATAAAAGGTGCTTTCGAAAGAGGTTTGTCAGTGCCATGATCTCATCACCTGGCAGCACCTGCAGGAGAGGAGTCCAAGGGAAACCCAGGGTGTTGACATGTGGGTGACTCAGGTGCCAGCCCTGCTGAGGGTGAGCAGCCCAGGGATGGAATGGACGGGAGGGGCAGGGAGCCCTTTCTCCCCCTTTCTCGCCCTCACCAGCAGGGCCCAGAAGCACTGGATGCTTGTGCTGTGCTTCTCGCTCGTCTTCTCGGTTGTGTTTTTCCCTTTGTTCTTAAACAGATGGCTGTGACCTGTGATGGCACCTTTCCAGGGCTCTGCTGACACTGGGGAGCCCTGGACCTCAGTTCACAGTGATTCTGTGTCCTCACTGTCAGTGCCTGGGACAGGTAACATGCCTGAAACACCCTCTTCTCACTCTGATGTGTTTTGTTTTCATTTTCTTTTGGCTTACTTAATTTTTTTTTTT
>NW_007726396.1:609129-610718 GCF_000696425.1 Galeopterus variegatus | reverse complement strand
TTAGGGAGGCAGGGTAGGTGTTATTCACCCTCCAGATTAGGCAGAAACAGAGATTTGGTGACCGAGGTGACTTGCCTAAGGTCACACAGCTCTGTGCTGGTGGGTGATGTGGGCTAAGGCTCTCCCAGGACTCTCCCTCACAAATCCCAAGATATCTGGCCTTCTAAGGCCTGAGGTCTCACTAGTGTGGCTTAAATACTAACTAGGTGGGCAAAATAGGTGAAGCTTTACTTTTTAGCCATGGAGAGAGAACATTATCCCTATGTGTGTTTGAATTTATGGGATTCTTCCAAAGTCAGCACTTTCATAGGATTTAGGATCAGGGTGGAAACCAATATGGAAGAGTGATTCTTTAAAAGGTCATGTTTTGGGCTGGCTGGTTAGCTCAGTTGGTTAGAGCATAACCTAGTCACACCAAAGTTATGGGTTTAGATCTCCATACCCACACACCCACACACACAAAAAAGTCACTGTGCTGTGCTGCTGTCGCTGAGCACCTACATAAGACTTTCTTATTTTTATCCATGGTACTGAGTTTTGAGAAACAAAATACCCAGGAAAATAAGGCCGAGTGAAAGAGTTATGCTGGGCTTAGCAATGCCAAGCTCAGGTCTCATCCGAATAATGAGGAAACCTGGTGAAACCAGTGCCCTTAGTGAGCCATGGCCTTGGCTGATGAGATTGGGTATCAGAATTTGAGGCAAATGGCCCAAGTAGCTGTTTAGTGTCTTCGGTGTTCACAGCTTCTATTCCAAGCCACTAACTCACTTCTGGGCCCCAAGTGACCTGTGACCACACCTCAAGCAATTTTCCCCACCAAGGTGGCTTATTCATTGGTAAACGTGAGAAATTACTAATTAGCACCCCTCTACCATGTTAAAGCAGTCTAGGTTATTGGTGGTGTTCAGAAAAGAAAACAAGGGGCCGGCCCGGTGGCGCACTGGATAAGTGCGCCGCTTGGGAAGCGTGGCGGCGCTNAAAAAAAAAAAAAAAAAAAAAAAAAAGAAAGAAAAGAAAACAAACTCTCTCTTGTTCTCTTCCTTCTGAGATACGTAGATTACCACAGGAAGGATGTCTCCAGTAATGAAACCACTACAGCATTAAAGATGTTTTAAATTGAAAAGATGGATGTAAAAAGAATGCTAAAAGCATTTGGAAAAAACCCCTGTAATACTACTATACTCATATGATTGCAGTATTTTTATATTTGTATATTTTCTAGTCTTTGTCCACAAGTAGGTACACATTTATTTGACATTGTGGCAAGCTCATTGTAACAGACCCATTTAATATTGTGCTTTTTTTTCATCTAACATTATGTTGTACATATTTCCCTATGTTTTATACATTGTCTTTGTCATGATCATTTTCAGTGTCTGTACAATATTTGTCATGTTGACACTCTGAATGTACTAACCAATCTTTGTTTTTCTAAATTAAAAAGATATTTATTGTAAATCATGGCTAAAATGATATAAAATATATTTTGGTAAAGATGAGAAGATATGCAAAATTAAATATGAAGTCTGAGAAAGGTGCTGTGTGTTCTTTCTCATTTTAAAACTTTTTTTCTTGGGCCGGCCCGGTGG
>NW_007726396.1:607728-608977 GCF_000696425.1 Galeopterus variegatus | reverse complement strand
CAAAAAAACCCACTTTTTTCTTGTATGTATTTAAGGTGTGTCACATGATGTTTTGATACACTTATCTTGATATACATATACATAGTGATGTGATTACTACAGTCAAGCAAATTAACATACCTATTATCCCGTATAGTTACTTTTCTTTTTTTTTCCGTGGTAAGAGTATCCAAAATCTATTCTCTCAGCAAATTACCAGTATACGATATTATTAACTATAGTTCTCATGTTGTGCATTAGATCTCTTCGACTTATTCATCCTACTTAACTGCAAGTTTGTACCCTTTGATCACAGGAAATGAAATCACCACCCCATAAAGGTGTCTGCACTCCCGTGTTCATTGCAGCACTATTCACAATAGCCGAGACATGGAAGCAACTAAACTGTCCATAGATGGACAAGTGGATAAAGAAATTTGGCATAGATATATACATACATATATATATGTGTGTGTGTGTGGGGGGGGGGGTATATATATACCCACACACAGTGGAATGTTATTCAGCTTTTAAAAAGGAGATCCTGCCATTTGCAACAACATGGATGAAATAAGCCAGACACAGAAAGAAAAGTACTGCATGATCTCACTTATATGTGAAATCTTTAAAAAGAAAAATCGAGTATGTAGAAACAGAAAGTAAGGCGGTGGTTACCAGGAGTGGGGTGGGGGTAGGGACAGGAATGGGAAGACGTAGGTCTAACCAATCCCGTTGATGGGCATTTTGGTTGTCTCTAGATTTTCTATTATTGATGTTGGCCAGGAACATTTTTGCACGTGTACTTCATTTTCTTCAGGAAATCTCAGCAGTGACAAGGGAAGAAAGGGAATTGGGGGAAACGGGGTACCCCTCGGCCCCATCCACTCTGGAAGGAGATGCCCAGTGCTTTCCAGCCACCTCAGGGGCTGCTCCTTGAAGTGCTTTCTCAGTCCCTGTAAAGTGTCCCTCGTCTGTCCTTTTCGTGCTTCTGCCTTCATTTCCTCCCCCTTTCTTTCTCACTGTCCTCGCTCTGTCCAAAGCCGGCTACCTGCCCCCACGTCCCGGGAAGGCTGTCCTCTGAACATCCGTCTTTCCACTCCTGCCTCCTTTCTGAAGATCTGCCCTCGAAGGGACGGAGGTGGGCAGAGGGGAACAACACACATTTGAATTTTATCCGCCCCTTGATCTGGCGTCTTATCTAAATATTATTTTTTGTCCTGCTTGCATCAGGAGCCCTCAAGGCACGGGCCATGCCTCTACATGTGCCACG
>NW_007726396.1:597057-607173 GCF_000696425.1 Galeopterus variegatus | reverse complement strand
CTTCATTTCCTCCCCCTTTCTTTCTCACTGTCCTCGCTCTGTCCAAAGCCGGCCACCTGCCCCCACGTCCCGGGAAGGCTGTCCTCTGAACATCCGTCTTTCCACTCCTGCCTCCTTTCTGAAGATCTGCCCTCGAAGGGATGGAGGTGGGCAGAGGGGAACAACACACATTTGAATTTTATCCGCCCCTTGATCTGGCGTCTTATCTAAATATTAGTTTTTGTCCTGCTTGCATCAGGAGCCCTCAAGGCACGGGCCATGCCTCTACATGTGCCACGGAGAACAGAGGGTGCTGTCGGCACTTGGCAAATGTGTAATGTTATTGTTGTAAGGTGTTAATAATTGGAAGATGTGAATAGATATTCTGGGGAGGTAAACTGATGAATGCTGGGGGTGAGGGAGGGGTCCTGGGAAGGCCGTCAAGGAAAGAGTCTTCACAAGAAGGGGGCAATTCTGGACTTTCCCCCATGTTTTCAGAAAAGGACTTGGGGCTTCTGCTACTGGAGATACTGGCATTTGACTGGGAGCTTGGATGGGGTGCCTTCCACTCAAGCAAACTTCATGAGCATTTTGAGTCCTGCCAAGTTAAATTCAGTACCACAGACAAGGCAGTGACAGGCAAACACAGGATAATCCTTCGGTGACACTGGGCAATGGGACTGGCACTCCTTGGTAATTTCTACATTTTAAATATTTGTAGTTGGGTAATGGAGGGTAAACTTTAGAGAAGATTTTTCAAGTATGAAAGTGTCACGTTGGGTCAATCCAGTGGGACGGACCATCCATTCTCCACCGATTCAACAAAGAGTACAGACGTTGTCCTCTTTGACTTTATCCTAAGACTATTCATGATGCATAACTAACCTTCCTTAATAACTTTGGCTAAAGTCTTTCATTAGCAAATAAAAATCACATCAAGTAGGGTAGAACCCAAAATCCTGTCTGGTAAGGGCCTTTCATATCAGGTTTTAAAACAATTTAGAGGAGTAGGATTTTTCTATAAACAGGTTCTTTTTAATGCAGAATCTGTCTTCGTATTTGAAATGTGGTGATGCTTATGATTCTAGTACTACATTTTCTTTTTACAAATTGCACATGAGGAAAACCTATCACTACTTACACATTGTTTTACTTACACATGGTTTAACAAGAATTTAACATACATTTTCTCTTTATTCTCATGACGACTTGTGAAATAGATTTAGGTCTGCTTCCATTTCACAGAGGAAGACACCGAGGCAAAAGTTAAGTGATCCAGACAGCCAGTTGCTAAGTCAGAATTTATACTCAACATTAGATATTTGTCCAGTGTTGCAACGTCTCTCTTGTATGGGAAATTATGGTGATTTCAGCCTTCTTTTTTTTTTTTTGTCTCCATGAGTATTATGTGATGCCTTCCCATTGGTCCTTTCTTACTGTCTTTCTGTCTCATGGGTATCATTCTTGTGTTGTTAAAATTCCAGAGAAATGATCGGACTTTGAAATAGTCAATAAATGAGGCACAGAAATGGCAGGCTCAGGTATTTTCACAAAACAGAGAGCTGGAAGAGGGGAGGCGAGGAAGCCCAGTCAGCTAAAAACAGCCATCAGACACCGTGTGAAGCCCACATGAAGCATTTACATGGAAATGTTCTGATGTGTGAGTTGAAGGAGAGTTGGCACTTCTCAGTTGTTTTTGGAATGCTATACCTGCTCCAGAAATGCTGAAAAGCTGCGGTAATAACGCTGACTTGAGGCTTCAGTAGATTTAGGTTCTCCTTGATACATTTTGGTGGCCTGAATATTTTTGTCGACTGCCAGTAGATGAACATAAGTTTTTAATTTGCATTTCAATTAAATTATATTAATTGCTATCCATGTCATCAGGGTCTCTTGTTAGGTCCACTTTTACTACTGTGTAACTTTGAGCAAGTGACATATTCGCTCTGTGCCTCAGTTTCTTCATTTATGAAATGCAGATAATGTTAGTATTTAATACATAGGGTTATTACATGGATTGAAAGTGTTTGAATGAGAGCCCTGGTGAGAGCTCGATGTTAACTATTACTAGTATTATAAAGGCCAGCTTGTCCTCTAATGTATTGTAGATGCTAGTTTGCTCTTCAACTGGTTAACAATACATTTGTTTTTTACGTTTTGGTAAAATACACATAACATAAAATTTATCATTTTGACCATTTTTAGGTGTACGATTTATGGCACTGGGTGCTTTGACATTATTGTGCTGAGTGGACCCGGGCAGGGATGGGTGTGGGAGCTGTGTGTGCTGTGTGCAGAGGGGGAGTCTGGGCGCAGGGAGTGAGGGCTGGGCGGGCCCCTCGAGGAGAGCTGTGCCCCGGAGGTGCAGACTCAAACGTTTATGCTGTGACATCGCTCTTAGTTTTTATACACTTCACTGACTTCTTTTAGCTCCATCAATTCTTTGTCCCTGGGAAGTAAAGGTCTGGCCTCTTATCCATTTTGTCGATATCATTCTTTTGAGATGTCAGCTAATCAAAAGTCCCAGGTACCGTGATCAGAGGTTCTGATCCACGAAGACTCAGGTCTTCTAGGACACCTCGATCAAGTGTGGAACTGAAGTCACCAATTTTACTGCATTCTTGACATGGATAAGGTCAGAAGTTTCAAAAGTCAGTTTCTTGAAGTCATAAGGAGGTAGGAACAAATGGACTTTAATAAAAATGGGAAGTCTACACCCCTAGCTCTCTGAGGTTGTTTCTTCAAGCTGCTGGTGGCACTTGTCATTAATAGTGCCATCATTGTGAAGCTGGTAAATATGAGAATAGCTGGAAAAGTGAATGACCCAAAGCTTGGCACACGTGTCTGCAAATTCAATCTCAGAGAGATGGTTTGAAATTCATTTAATTATTCATTTGTTCTTCAACAAACATGTATTGAGTATGTGCCAGAAATTGTAGTGGTCACTGGAATTCCACTTAAAATGATGTCATTCGCCCCCCAGAGAAAGTTTACTGTAACAAGTTTCTAATATGTAAATTTTCAGGCAAATGCCTGTTATCCCTAATTATAGAATTTAAAAAATTCTTTTTTCTTTAATTATGCCATTTGAAGTTTAACTGAATTTTTCACCTAACTCTTGTGGATCTGTTCAGCTTGCAGGTGTTAAACAGACACAAGCGTTTAAATATATCCCAGAGCTCTAGGGCTGGCTGACCATTAAACATCAAAGAGCATCAGCTGTGTCCAAGGTGGCTGCTCTAGTACTCACTCAGAGCTCATGAAGTCTATTGCAACCTAGAGGTTTCAGGTGGGCACCCCTAAATGCAACCACCTAGGGGCCAGAGATTTAAGATTTAGCCATCTGTCCATCCATACAGCATTGAACAAGCTTGCAGGCATTGGGAATTTTTATAGGGGGGAATCATTTGTAACATCTCCCAGAGTAATCTGACTATGGAACCCCACATATTCTGTGGAACAAAGTTTTAGGAACACTAAAATACTCTTGCATTCCTTTAAAGACCCGTCCCATGAAAACCTCACCCCACTAGCCTTTATATGTCCTGGGGTATTCTGGGAAGAATAAGTTTTTGCTAAGCAGTAGCCAGAATTTGTCATATCCATGAGATGTTTGAAAGCCCACCTTTTCCAGTGATTGAAGAGGTGAGCTCTTAGTTTTGATGAAAAGAATAGAGAAATAGGTATCTTGAGTATGCCAGCTCTCCCTCCTGTGTTTTCTGACAAACAAAAACTGCCACCTTTCTTTCATGCAGAGCCACCTGGCCTCTGGCCTCACACCTGGGATGTTTCATCTCAGGCTAGGGCTAAGTATCTGATTGACCTGCCTTTCCACTGTCTGCCTCCCACTCCCAACTGGAATCCGGGGAGTTGTGAATGTGCATGTTTGGGGAGAAGGCAGGGATTGCCCTACCACCTGGAGATTCGGCAGACACACCCCTGTGGTGTTTGCGTTTGGTGTTGAGGTCCTGGCTGGAAACTCATCTCTTGGGTTGGGTGCAATATTCTGGTCATGTCTGATGAAATCAATCCCCTTTTCTCTGCATCTGCAGCTTCCATCCTGTCCCTGAAGTCACTTCTTTCATTCCACACAAAATGGGGTAATGGGCTGTGAGGGAGGGGTTGAAGAAGGATTTGTCTCTTTGTCCCTTTATTTCTTCCTTGAGGGTCAAAGAGTATTAAGGATTTCCTGGAAAAAAAAATTTTTTAAAAGAGAAAGGTTTCCTCTGCTGAGGAACTGCTTCCTGACATGTTGCTGGCCTTGCTGTCTGGTTTCTCAGCAGGCAGAAATAGCTTCTACTTCCCTCCCACGAACATTCCAAGGTGTGAAGATGCTCACTGTCTAAAATAAGATGAGAATGGCTTCAAGTCCCTTTCTGCCTCTCCAGAGGAAGTAGAATAGTAAACCTGCAAACACAAACTGTCATTTCCCTCTACTTGTAAAAATTGTCTTAAAAAAAAAAACACAAACGACTTAACGGTCTTGTGTGACACCTTGCTGAGTGGTGTGCTAAAACAGCCACTTGGATTCCAAGATTTTATTTTCTTGCATGTGTGTGTATCATCATTATCAAAATAAGACAATATGTGTGAATATGCTTTGTAAACAGTAAAAGAAGTATGTGTATGAAAGTGGTTGTTGTTATTTTTGCCCTGTTACCAAAACCATCTATTAAAGCTCTGCTTTTTGTGGGATATCATGGAAGTTTCTATTCTAAGGCTGGCTCTAATACTTAAGCATGTAAGTAGATGCCTGTAGGATGCAACTCTGCAGGCTCCTGGAGCCCACGTATCTCTCCTTGTCGTGTTACCTAAAATTCCCATCATTTGTCCTGCTTTGTCAACTGAATAGGACAACATAGTAAGACATATTAATATTTGAAAATTTAGCAGAGAGCAGAGTTTTGAGGTGCTGGGGCAAAGACGGGTGCATTTTGACATGGGACAGGGGGGAAGGGGAAGCAAATGACCAAAGGCTGGTGATACTCTATAGCACTAGATGTCTGAAAACCAACACTGCAAAATAAAGGGCCTTCCCCTTAATGTTTTCTCTGTTGTTCGATTTGAGTGAATCTGACCAGATCCTTGCCCTTTAGAAACTTATGATCAATGACACAATAAAAATATTCATAAACATATTGAAAATGTTAACAAATACCTATTGTAGTGGATTGAGTTATGTACCCCCAAAACTCACTGGAGCTTGAATTGTGTCCCCCAAGTTCTATGTATTAGAAACTTAGCCCCCACTGTGACTGTTAAGAGGGTGGGAAATCAGCATAGAAATATGGACTGGAAATACCATTCTAAGGAGGTCTCAGATAGAAATCAGAAGGAGTTTATTGGAAACTGGGGCAAAGATCACCCTTGCTGTGAACCGGCAAGGAACTTGGGTGTGTTGTGTCCATGGCCTAGGACTCTGTGGAAGTTGGAACTTAGGAGGAGTTGTGAACCAGAGCATATGGCCAAAGAAATTTCTTAGCAGCAAAGCATTAAGGAAGCTGCATGGCTACTTTCAACAGCCTATGCTGAGTTATGGTGGCAAAGGCACGATGTAAAGTCAGAATTTAAAAAGGGAAGCAGAGCATAAATATTTGGAAAATTTGCAGCCTGGCCATGTTGTAGAAAGCATGCAATGGTGCAGCCCAGCATCACTTAGCTAAGAAGATTAGTGTAAAAGAAAAGGATTATCAAGAGAGGGAGGAAAAACCCTAAAGGCATTTCAGAAATCAGGAAGGGTGCTCCTACCATCACAGACCCCGAAGCCTCGAAGTTGTTCCAGAGGACAGACCTGTGACACCACTACCCTCGGGAACCTGCTCCCTGCACCCTGGCTGCTCTGGCTGGAGCAACCATGTCTCAAGTGGCCCCAAGTGTGGTTCATGCAGCAGCTCTGGAGAGTAGAAGCCTGAAACTTCAGTGGCGTCCATGTTGTGTTAAGTCTGCAGGCCGGCAGGATGAGAGAGCAGTGGAAGTGTGGTAGCCTCCACCCAGATTCCAGAGAATGTATGGAAAAGCCTGGTCGCCCAGGCAGAGACCTGCCGCAGGGGTGGAGCCACCACAGAGGTCATCTACTAGAGCAATGCCAAGCAGAAAAGTGGGGTTAGAGCCCCCACAGCGAGCCCCCACCAGGGAAATGTCTAGTAGGGCCAAGGCAGCAGGGCTGCCGCCAGGACCCCAGATTTGTAGGGCCACTGGCAATGTACAACGCCAGCCTAGAAAAGCCACAGGCACCAGTACAGCCCAATGGGCTGTGCCTGGCAGAGCTGTGGGAATGACGCTGCCCGAGTCTTTGGGGGCCCAGATGCCCCATTGTGCCCAGGATGCAGGACTTGGAGTCAAAGAAGATTATTTTGGAGCTTTAAGACATGTGTCTGCCCTGCTGGTGTTGTACTTGTTTGGGGCCTGTTTCTCCTTTCTTCTGGCCTATTCTTCCCTTTTGGAATGGGAATGTGTACCCAGTGTCTGTTCCACCATTGTTTCTTGGCAATAGATAAATTTGTTTTTGATTTTTACAGGTTCACAGCTGGGAGCACTTTTGCTTCTGGTCTCAGGTGAGACTTTGGACTTCAGACTTTGGACTTTTAAGTTGGTGCTGGAACAAGCTAAGACTTTTGGGACTGTTGGGATGGAATGACTGTATTTTGCGTGTGAGAGTTGACGTGAATTTTGGGGGTCCAGGGGCTGAATGATATAGAGTTTGGATGTGTTGTCCCCCCAAAACTCATGTGGAAATCTGGCAGTGCTCGAAGCTGTTTGAGTCATGGGGGCGGATCCCTCATGAATGGATTAATGCTCTCCCTGGAGGGTGGGGGTTGTGAGTAAGTTCTTGCTCTGTTAGTTCCTGTGAGAGCTGGTTGTTTAAAAGACGCTGGCACCTCCTCTCTCTTGCTTCCTCTCGCCATGTGATCTGCTTGTACCTGTTGGCTGCCTGCCACTTTCTGACATGAGTAGAAGCAGCCTGAGGCCCGTGCCAGATGCAGCTGTCCCAGAATCATAAGCCAAATAAGCCTCTGTTCCTTATAAATTACCCAGTCGCAGGTATTCTGTTATAGCAACACAAATGGACCAAAACAGTGAGATATTGAGTGACAGGAAGTTCTGAGAAGTTTATTTTCAGATAAGGTGTCTGAAAATTTCCCTGTCTCCCAAGGAATCAGGTACCACTTTATGGAAGCAGAGGACTCCAGGAGCCCTTGAAATAACAGCATGGAAGTTGTTCTAGATGAGAAGTAGGAGATTCCAGGTATAGTATGGCTCAAAAGAGGACTTGGAGTTTGGAACAGAAATTTGTAGGCTGATCGCTGATGCACAGGGAATACTTCACATAAGTGAAGACACTGTCCTGTGTTGACACAGGAGAATTGTAATATGTTATAAGAAAGCCTAATAAGTATATTCTACTGTTCCTAAAATCAGCATCCTTTAATGCACTGGAGTCTAACAGAAGGGCTCAATAGGAAGTGTGTGGCTTCATGAAAAAGGTCTTTCCATGCAAGTGAAAATGTATTTGCTAAGGATCTAAGCCTCTGGTATGGTCTGAGTTGATACAGTGCTGCTATGTGCTGTGATTTTGGCAAAGGCTCTGGATGCTTCTGACTGTTTTGTTTGCTATAAAGTTCCTGAACCATTGTAATCTACACCCTGTGGGATAGGAGCTGCCACTCACTAGCTGGTTGCTTGATTAAGCTAGTTTTTATTTCTCTTGGATTTTAGAGACTGTTCAGTTGAATTGTATTTATTTATGTATTTGTTTATTTACTGGTTTTGGTGACTGGCCAGTAAGGGGATCCAAACCTTTGACCTTGGTGTTATCAGCACCACGATTTAACCAAGTGAGCTAATGGCCAGTCCTATTCAGTTGAGTTTACCTTGAAAGGGTTATTTCTTTAAAGATCATGAATATGTTCATTAAAAGCTATATTTCCAGATTCAACAACATATTCATTAAAAACTATCAAGATTCTAGAATTTCGGGGGTTGACCAGATCCTGCCTGTGAGGAAGCTGATTTTTAGGGAATTGGAGAAAAGTGGAGAAGAATGTCTAAACTGAGGCTGAGTGTCAAAATTTATAATCATGACCTCCAAATGGTTAAAATTTGAGAATATCCAAAGTCATTACTTTCATTAACTAATAGTCATTTATTGATGGGTGTCTGGGGTCAAACTCACACTTCAGGGTGAAAGCGCAAAAACCAAGGGAGACTTTGCCCCCCTCCTTCATGGATCTTATCATAACAAGCCTGCCCATGGTTGAATACTCACTGAACTGCTGCCACGTGTGCAATGTTGTCCCAAGTGCTGTGGGAAATACAAAAGAAATCTAAGTCCCTGTCCACCAAGAATTTGTGGTCTAGTTGGATATTAAGATCAGTACACAGGAGGCAATTGTCTTCCTCTTTTCCAATTTGGGTGGTATTTCTTTCTTTCCTTTGCCTAACTGCATAGGTTAGAACTTCCAGTACTATGGTGAATAAGAGTGGTAGAAGTGGGCATCCTTGTTTTGTTCCTGTTCTTAGAGGAAAAGCTTTCAACTTTTCCTCATTCAGTATATTGTCAGCTGTTTGTCATATACAGCCTTTATTGTTGAGGCACTTCCCTTCTGTACTTAATTTGTTAAAAGTTTTTGTTATAAAGAGATGTTGCATTTTATCAAATTCTTTTTCTGCCTCTACTGAGATAGTCATATTGTTATTGTCCTTCATTTTACTGATGTGATATATCACATTATTGATTTGCATATGCTTAACCATCCTTGCTTCCCTGGGATAACTCCCACAGGATCTCGGTGCATAATTTTTATGACGTGCGGTTGAATTCGGTTGCTAGTATGTTGTTAAGAATCTTTGCATGTATATTGATTGGGGATATTGGCCTGTAGTTTTCTGTTTTTGTTGTGTCCTTGTCTGAGTTTGGTATCATAGTGATGCTGGCCTTGTAGAATGAGTTTGGAAGAATTCCCTCTTCTTTGATTTTTTGGAGTAGTTTGAGAAGAATTGGTATTAATTCTTCTGTAAAAGTTTGGTAGAATTCAGCATTGAAGCCATGTGATTCTGGGCTTTTTTTTGTTGGGAAACTACTGATTACTGATTCAATTTTGTTTCTCTTTATTGGTCTGTTCAGGTTTTCAATTTCATCTTGCGTTTGTCTTGTTAGGTTGTATGTGTCCAGAAATTTATTCATTTCTTCTACAGTTTCCAATTTGTTGGCATATCGTTTTTCATAATATTCTAAAATGATTCTTTGTGTTTCTGTGGTATCAGCTGTAACATCTCCTTTTTCATTTCTCATTTTCTTTATTTGGGTCTTCTCTTTTTCTTAGTCTAGCTAACGGTTTGCTGATTTTGTTTTTCTTTTCAAAAACCAACTTTTCATTTCATTGATATTTTGTATCATTATTTGGGTCTCTATTTCTGCTCTTATTTCTATTTCTTTAGTTCTGCTCTGTTCTTTCTTTTTTTTTTTTTGTCTTTTTGTCTTTTTCCGTGTCCGGCAAGGGATCGCAACCCTCAGTGTTGCCCCCGCTGCTCTTATTTCTATTTCTTTAGTTCTGCTCTGTTCTTTCTTTCTTTTTTTTTGTCTTTTTGTCTTTTTCCGTGTCCGGCAACGGATCGCAACCCTCAGTGTTGCCCCCGCACCGGACCGGGGACCGGCAACGGGACCGCAACCCTCAGTGTCGCTCCTGCGCCTCGCTCAGCCAGCGAACGGGAACCGGTCTGTATGTGGGATCCGAACCCTCGGGCGGGAGCGCCGCCACACTTCCCAAGCGGTGCACTATCCAGTGCGCCACCGGGCCGGCCCTGCTCTGTTCTTTCTTATTTCTTTCTGTCTACTGATTTTGGGACCATATTGTTCTTGTTTTTTTACTTCTTTGAGGTTAGGTTATTTATTAAAAATTTTTCTATTTTTTTATATACACACTTATTGCTGTAATCTTCCCACTTACTATTACTTTTGCAGTATTCCATAAGTTTTGGTATCTTGTGTGTCTATTTTCACTTGTTTCAGGAAATTTCTTGATTTTCCTTTTTTTTTTGTCTTTTGTCTTTTGTCTTTTTCCGTGTCCGGCAACGGATCGCAACCCTCAGTGTTGCCCCCGCACCGGACCGGGGACCGGCAACGGGACCGCAACCCTC
>NW_007726396.1:587394-596135 GCF_000696425.1 Galeopterus variegatus | reverse complement strand
CGGCGCCGCCCCCGCGCCCCGCTCGGCCGGTGGGCGGCCGGTCTGTTTGTGGGATCCGAACCCTCGGGCGGGATCACCGCCGCGCTTCCCAAGCGGCGCACTTATTCAGTGCGCCACCGTGCCGGCCCTTGATTTTCCTTTTAATTTCTCCTTTGAACCTTTGGTCATTCAGGTGCATGTTGTTTAATTTCCATGTATTTGTGTAGTTTCAAAAGTTTCTCTTATTATTGGTTACTCGTTTTATTCTGTTGTGTTCTAAAAATTACTTCATATAATTTAAGAACTTTTAAAAATTTGCTGACACTTGATTTGTTATCTTACCTGTGGTCTATTCTGGAGAATATTCCATGTACTGATGGGAAGAATATATATTCTGGAGTTGTCAGATAAAATATTCTGTAATATTTTTAAATTGAGGTAATTTCATTCTATTCCTATTTTATTGAGTGTTTTATGATAGCAAGGTATTGAATTTGTTCAAATATTTTATCTGCATCAATTGAAATGATCATATATTTTTTGTCCTTTAATGTGGTAATAATGTAGTGTATTTTGTTGATTGATTTTTTCTTTTTTAAAAGATGGCCAGTAAGGGGATCTTAACCCTTGACTTGGTGTTGTCAGCACCACGCTCACCCGATGAGCTAACCGGCCATCCCTACATGGGATCCGAACCCGGGGCCTTGGTGTTATCAGCACCGCACTCTCCCGAGTGAGCCACGGGCTGGCCCGTTGATTGATTTTTATATGATGAACTATCCTTGCATTCTAGGAATAAATTTCACTTGGTCATAATATTAAAAAAAGCACACCAAAAAACAAAATAAAAAAATGATCAGTACACAGGAAACAATGGGGCCTGTATCAATTAGAATGCTTTTGACTGCAAGAAGCAAAACTTCAACAGAAACTGGCTTAAGCAAGTACTTGGTCAAGTAATCAGACATCAGAAGTAGGACTGGTTTTAGGCTAGTAGGTCCAGAAGTTCAAAAACATAATCTAAGACCCTGGTTCTTTTAGTCATTTCCCTCTGCCAATCAATCCCAAGGCTGGATTGGGCTGTAGGATGGCAGTTAGTAGACTTCAGGGCTGAGACTCCTTCTTTGTGTCCAGTGAGAGAGAGCTGGCATCCTACAGCTCTTCCAGAAAAGCAAGGAAATGTACTTCCCAGAAACTCTCAGAAAATCTGTCACTTTTCATTGGTCCTAATTAGTTACATACGTGGCCCTGAACCAGGCATTTTGGCAGAGGCAATGGGAGTGCTCTCATTTGCTCAGATTAATCAGGGCCCACCCCTAGAGCTGGGATAGGGATCACCTTCCATTGAAGTGTAGGACTTAATGGAGGAGGGTAGGTACTGGAAGGGGCATGTGGGTATAATTAAAAAGGGCAAATGAATGCTGGGTTGACAAACAAATATGCTCACTATGGAATCCAAACAAAATGTTCAGATATTATGGGAAAAATTTGCTATCTAAAACCATGGCTACCTTGTGACAATGGTGGATGTTGTTGGATGGATGACATTTTGCTGGTGCCATCTTTGGAAATGTGCCAGCTTTGGAATATGAGGCAGTGGGGGCTGACCTACCCTACACAATGGAGGCAAGAAGAATTTTTTTTTTTAAATAAAAGATAACCGGTAAGGAGGTCTTAACCCTTGACTTGGTGTTGTCAGCTCCATGCTCACCCAATGAGCTAACCGGCCATCCCTATATGGGATCCGAACCCATGGCCTTGGTGTTATCAGCACCACACTCTCCCAAGTGAGCCATGGGCCAGCCTGGCAAGAAAAATTTGAAGTTGGGGGTTGGGAGAGGAAAAATTCAACAGAGAAAGAGAGGAGGCAGCAGGACAAGGCATTTCATAGGCATTTCAAGCTGAGACAGAAATGCCTGGTGTGGTGGTGGTAGGGGGGGGAGACTGATGAGAAGGTTGCAGGGAAATATCTAATAAAGATTTTCGAAGTTGCTGTGGGTGAGTGCCATGGAAACTTGTCCTCCTGTGAAACCCTATGAGTCCTCCTGGGAAATCTGAACAGATCCATAGTGATACATCTGGGATGACAAATATCAGAGACTACTGGTGATTAGAGGACAAAAAATTTGGAAATGGGGTAGGTGAAACAAAGAGATTTAAACAGTTTCGTCTCTGCACATGCTTAAGTGTTGGAGTTTAGGGGTATCCTGCAATTATGCTCTTACTCTCCAGTTTGCCTTTTGCCACTTCGTTTTTGGTCATTTCCCCCTCCCGAACAGGCTTCTGCAGCCAGGGGACCTATTGTCCATCCTCCCCAGACCTAATCCTGTTGGCTTCTCTTCTCCAGGGGGACAGGAAGTGGCCTGCGGGGACATCCAACAGGGGGCACCTTCCATCAGCAGAGGCGGCCTCTGATGTCTCTCAGGCACACTGATGGCTCTGATGGGGGCTGTGATTTCTTTGCAGTGGACCAGGGGCTACGAAGTTTTCTGGGCTGGCCTGGATTGTGCATCCAGCCCAACATATATCTTTATGCAGAAAAACATCTTGTCTTGGTTTCACAGGCTACCAGACCAGTATTATATGCCTTCTCTCATTTATTTCTTACAATAGTCCTGTGTGGTAGGTACTTTTATTAACTCCATTTCACAGTTGAGAAACTGAGGCTGAGAGAACTTCAGGTCACATAACTGATCAGGGTGAGTCCGAATCTACTCCGAGCCCATAGCATTAACCAGCACCACACCTTACCACCTGTATTCTGGAGGGATGTTCTTGCAGCTGTAACATCTGATGAATCCATAATGTGGGTTGGCGTGAGGCCTTGTGTTAATTAACCAAGTCTCAAGACCAAAGTGAAATTTCACTTTTTTTTTTTTTTCTTGTCCTTTTTGAGACCGGCCGCACCGCGCTCAGCCAGTGAGCGCACCGGTCATCCCTATATAGGATCCGAACCCGCGGTGGGAGCGCTGCTGCACTCCCAGCACTGCACTCTCCCGAGTGCGCCAGGGGCTCGGCCCAAAATTTCACTTTTTAAATAGCCTTGTTTTGTGCATTAGGTCCACTCAGTCAACGTCAACAAGTATTCGTGCACCTCCTAAGTGCCATGCACTCTTCTAGGCACTGAAAATACAGAGGTGCCCAAGGTAGACAAAACACCTCAGTCCATCCTGAGTAACTTGTTTTACCAAGAGAAATACACAGGAACTTGTTTTGGGGCCAGGAAGTGAGAGTTTCCATTGCCAGCATCTTTCCCAGCCTGCCCTACAGACTGGCTCCTCTTGTTCTTGGGGGAGGTCAGCACCTTGTTTTACTTGTTTTCCCCCCTCAAGTCGGAGAACCTGAGCTGGGAACAGGAGCATGCACCTACCACACTACTTCCCTCAAAGGAAGCCCAGGGCAACACATCTATGTCAGGGGAGTACTGAGGGAGTGATGGCAGGAGGGACTGGCAGCCTCTCTCACCACCGACACCTGCACAGCCTGGCACAGGGTTTACCAGGCATAGATGAATAAATGCAGCCATGAGCGAATGACATGGCTTTCCAGAAAGCAGGCAATGGCAAAGCTCATCCCGAACCGGAGAGACTGAAAATGTTTCAGAAGTCGTTTATATCTTCTCAGGTTTGCTTGGAAATTTCACCTATCCAGAGGTTTGGCGTGCTCTAGATCAAAGATCAAAATGAACCCGCTATTATAATATAGCTTTATTGTTTATAGTTTTTCACACACATTATCTCCTTTATGTTTTGGAATTATATGATACAATCTAAACCTGTAAGCATCCGCTTCTCTCGACACTTTATATGACCCAATTCAATTTATTTAATGTAACTTATGTTAGCAGATTCAAAGACGCCTTAAGGAGGATAGAACGTACCTGAATATGAATTGTTTTCTACTCTATTTCCTCCTGCTTGACACCTATGCAGCCTTATGCTGGCAACAGAATCTACCACTTTTCTGAAATGGGGGATATCTCAGTAACCAACAGGGCACATGTGATCTCGCATCTCTCTTGTGTTTATTCCAAATATTGACATATTCTCTCAAATATTTAAGATGCCTGGTGGAAAGCCAAACAGTATTACTCAAATTCTTTAAATCAATGATTAAAGATTTTTAATCTTGTCTTTCAAACAGCACACTGAAAGTGTAGCCTGTGAGAATGGCTGCCACGCCTAGTGTAGATACGAGTTGTAGAGTAACTAAAAAAAATCTTTTCAACAAAAACTAGGTTAATTCTTGCCTGCTGTTAATTCACAGTACATCTATCCATTTAATCTCTTTTATTACTCCACATAAGACTAATAATGTAAAACTATCCTGAAGTCAACCATTTATTATTTTTGAATTTATTTACTTATTATCTGATAAGGAATCATAGGAATTTAGTCCTAGAAAAGAGTTAGGAAACCTATGGTTCATCTCAGATCTAAAAACTGGAGATCCAAAGGAATCAAATAACTTCCCTGAAATTTCAGAGATAGTAAGTGATGGAGCCAGGAATGGAGCCTAGTTTTCCTGACCCCAACTCGGGGGTTTTCTCCACCAACATGGCAGTGCCTACTCCCAATGTGACCGCAACACATCCTCTGGAGAAAGAAGTCTCAGGCTGCACCGTTTAGGACAGGGCCAGACAGGCCGACACTGCCTGCAGAAGCCGCAGCTGTCCTCTGGGTGCCTGTCGAGGGTGATTTCCTTAACCGTGGTCTAGTTGAGAAAAGGAGAAAATCTCCCTTTCCTTCCCACAGTGTAAAACCCATTCGTTCTGGAGTAGGGACTGATAGTTTATTTTGCAAGTATTTATCATAGCCATCATCATCATTATTAGTAATAAAAATTATTTTACATTTTATAGGATTACCTGGTCATAGCTTTTTCACATGCACTATTTTATCCTCGTTGTACCTTGGAGTGGCAAGTATTAGTGTTCTCATATTATTGGTGAGGAACTTGAAGCTTGGTGTGTCGTTTGCTAAAGGTCACGTGAGCTGCAGGTACAAGAAGGTAGGAGGTAGGAGCTCTCACTAGAACCCGGGTCTTCTAATCCTTCTCCTTTACCCATCCATCTATATTACTACTTTTGTCACTGGGCCGGCCACTGGTTCTGTAACTTTGAGGGAGGAATGATCTCCTGTGATTTATATCGAAAAAATCTTGGATTATTTAATTCCTACTAGCCACTCTCTCTGGCCCCTGACTTTCCAAAGTCCTCACCAAAAGGACAGTTCATGACTGGGTTTCTGTCTGGAAGGTTGTCACTAGAGGTGTCTGCTGTGTGGCTCTGGCCCCAGCTGGGCTTCAGTTCCACTTAAGGAAGTCCCCATGCCATGCTGGCAATTCCTTTCAATTCCCAGAAGGTATTAGCGCTGGCAACACCCCTATTTGCCACTGAGGCACCTGCCTCAGATTTTCTTAAGTGCATTTTCCAAACCTCCAAATACGTGGGTTTACAGAACTCCACTTAAGGAAGTCCCCATGCCATGCTGGCAATTCCTTTCAATTCCCAGAAGGTATTAGCGCTGGCAACACCCCTATTTGCCACTGAAGCACCTGCCTCAGATTTTCTTAAGTGCATTTTCCAAACCTCCAAATACGTGGGTTTACAGAAGTTTCTTTTTAACTTCTAATGGTTACAAAGGGTTGGTTGAGCCAATTTCCTCAGGGCATGACCTCTCTCTTTGGAAGAATTCTGCACCCACAAATCATGGATGGAACAAGGAAGTATTTTTATTCATGTGCCCCGCATTCCCTTTTTTCTTTTGAGTAGTCTACCAAAGGCTTCAGGATTACCTCTCCGCCTGCTCCTCGCCTTGAATGTAAACAAATCATAAATTCTGCAGTAAAGCAGTGCAAAGGTTTTAAAGACAGTGTTTACAACCCGGCTTGATCTCTGAAAACTGAACTTTACTCAAGATAGAGAAAACTCCAAGGAAGAAAGAGAAAAGACAGTCTGCACTGCACAAACCTCTCTTTCACCTCATCTCCTCCCACCCAAGGGACACCCATTCCTGTGTTCAGAACCCGGTGTTCTCACCCATCACCATCTGCCATACAAGTTAATGGCACCTGGGTGTTTGTATGGGAGCTCTGTCCACAAAACCTGCTCCTCATGATCAATGATCAGTTAGTTAAGTGTTTCAGATCTACAGGATGGCTTCTGTGGATAGGAGAGAATATTCTGAGCTTCAGACAAGTTTGTTCTTTCAAGAAGTCTGTCCATGGACTCCAAGGCCCTCAGAGGACCGATGGGGGCTCCTGAGAGGCTATTCCCCAAGGGTCTGTGACTCCCCAGGCCACCTGGTCCTGCAATTACAAACCAGAAAGGTAGATGCAGAGTAGCCATCGGAGGTGGCCTGCCGTTGGGCCCATTTGCCAAAACCTCCAAAAGCTTGCTTCTCCTACTTCCATTCTTGGTGAAAGGATCTTCAGAGACAGGCTGGTAGAGGCTATTAGCTAGCAGTCCCTGGAAAGAATGAAGGGCTGAACCTGGGAATCTGGGGGTGGCTCTACCATTTAGACTCCTTGGGAAGGTGCCTTCAATTTGAAAAAAAAATTGAGATGGTTCCTCACAACTGCTTCAGTCATCTATCCCAGCAATAGGATCCAAAATAACATTTACCTTTCCTTTTGTTTGCAATTAGCAGCAAGCAACAATGACAGCCAGGTCACTGACCATCTCCCCATCCCGGACATCTTCCATATTAATCCCAGCTAGCCCTGTCCCTGTGCTCACTCCAGCAGTCCCTTGCCACCCAGGGCCCACACCTGTGATTGGTTATACATCTTGTTTGGGTTATATTGCCTTTATTTCACATGTGTGTTTGCCTCGTCTCCTGCTTTTGACTGCAGACATTTAGGATTGCAAATGTCTCAGGACAGACAGAATAACACCTAATAGCACAGTAAAAGCATAGTGAGTGACTTTGCCTTGTCATTGATTAAGACCTAAGTCTAGGAGTCTCTAAATTTCAGCTGGCAAGGCACGGATGGGTTGGCATGAAAGCGTGTCTCATGCTGGGCTGAGGATATCACCCTCTGCAGTCTCCATCAACCCTTGCTAAAGCTGCTTAGTAATAATGATCATCTTCATAAGAGCTTTTGATCTGGACATTTGTTCTTTTTCAATTGTATGTGAAGTTCTAAAAGGATGTTACTATTTTTGTTGAACTTGCTTCAAAAGTGTGATTGCTATAAAAATGCTCCTTTAAGACATGTTCCCTAGTTCTCCCCCTTTAACTTTATCCTCTCCTGTATAGAAATTCTAGACCCACCACTGGCTGCATCCCTGTGGGTTACAGTGATGGGAGTTGAGGGCTCACAGTCAAGAAAACTGACAAGGTCAATACTGGTCAGTACTGAAACCCTACGGCAAGGCCAGCTAGTGTCAAAAATAGACATTTTAGGGCCGAGCCCGTGGCACACTTGGGAGAGTGCGGTGCTGGGAGCGCAGCAGCGCTCCCGCCGTGGGTTCGGATCCTATATAGAGATGGCCGGTGTGCTCACAGCACTCACTAGCTGAGCGTGGTGCGGCCGGTCTCAAAAAGGACAAAAAAAAAAAGAAAGAAAGAAATAGACATTTTATTTGAAATGTAATACATTTCAGGGGGTAATAAATAGAAAGTCTGTGACTGATGAATACTTGTTTCAGAAGTGGATGGGGGTAATTTTGCTGTGCACATTCTGCCAGGCACAAGATAAATAAATAACACTCAGCAAGTCACAAATTTGTTTAAACAGTGGGTGTCTCACTGGTAATCCGAATTGTAAATGTGCCTGAGGTCCCTTTTATACCGTTCTCTGCTTCTGACAATCCCAATCCCTAATTGCAACAGCTTTTTGGATTGCTTTAAACACAAACTGTCAAGTGACAAACTCAGGGGTGGAAGTTAAGCTTTTAGTTTTTGAATACTCACTAATGTGCAATATAAGCCCAAAATAATAGTGAGTTCTCAGGGAGAAGAACTCTGCTTCATCAACTTATCCCATGTGGTCTGCTCCTAGATGATCTAGTTGTTGTCTGTAAGTGATCTTTCCCAATCTTTGTAACAACCTGTGTGTGATTATCCCCATATTACATGTAAGAAAACTGAGGCTCAGAAGGTAGATAACGCACCCCAGAGTGCAAAGCTGTAAGGGCATCTGCACCCAGGTTCGTCTGACAGCAAAGCCCATGCTCTTACTACTGCGCAATAATTAATACAGAGAGAAGGATTTGTCATGTAAGGGAACCAGTTGGGATCATAGTTCAGGTATTTTTCAATCCACTTATTTTAAAAAGGGGCAAGGGGGAAAGGGTCATAAGATTGCTTTATTGCTTGCTCTTCTTGGCTTCCCACTTCTTTGCATACCCCGTTCTCCCCCCATTCCAGTTTCTCTCTTGGTCATCTCAAGTCCTGCCTAGATCCTATGTTTAAAAAATAATTTATTGGGGCCGGCCCGGTGGCGCACTGCTTAAGTGCGCTGCTTGGGAAGCGCGGTGGCGCTCCCGCCGAGGGTTCGGATCCCACATACAGACCGGTTCCCGCTCACTGGCTGAGCGAGGCGTGGGAGCAACACCAGGCTGCGATCCCGTTGCCGGTCCCGGTCCGGTACGGGGGCGACACTGAGGGTTGCGATCCGTTGCCGGACACGGAAAAAGACAAAAAAAAAAAAAAAAATAATAATTTATTTAAAAATAATTTTAAACTTGCAGAAGTTGGAAGAACCTTGTATCCCTTTCATCCAGGTTCCCCAATTGTTAATATTTTATATTTGCA